>NC_134486.1:14470767-14685767 GCF_040206685.1 Ascaphus truei
AGGCAGAGAGAGCTGCAGGTGCATTTGATTAAGGATGATGTGAGTAACGATTAACTCGTTGTGTGCTGTTAGTTGCACAACACTGGTGCGTGGTTCACTTTGTGCGTAAAGCATCACAGGACGTGGTGCAGGGGTGGGGCCTGGATATGGCAGTGTCCTCTTGTCTGATGACGTGGCACCTGGGAGTAGCTTCCCTGGTCTGATGGAGCTTGTTGCAGTGGTGGGACCTAACGCTGATCCTTACAGGGAGTAGGTTTTGATTTTGCCTTAAAAGGAAAGTGTGCCTATTTGTTTTATTTTGGAAAGTAAACAACTGCAGGTTTAAAGTCTAAAAACATACCTTTCGACTCTTACTGACCCTACCACGAGGCCATACTGCCCCAAAAGTTAGACCCTTTATGCGCTGACACTATGTAACAGGGAACGGCTGTATTACTTATTCTGCGCTGTGTATGCAGCAATGCTAGAAATGAAACATTATTATATGGGACTCATGGCTTTCCATTGTATGACACTACTGATAAAACCGCCGTTATTCGACCTCTTCACGCGTTGTGTATATCGGAATACCGATGTCATGACATGGGATGTCTTCCAAACTTCTCGCGAGTTCCTGTGAGTGTAGCGAGTGTAGAAAATTGCATTTTAGTGTTCTGTTTTTTAAACACATAAAATAGACACATGAAATAGATACAGTAGCACAGTGCTGTACACATTGCAATTCATTCATTTCATTGCAACCAAAGAAACAGAATCCGTGAAATTCAAATAAAGTATCCGCGATAAGCACCGGTGCCTGGGGCGATTGGCCGCGTTCATGCCACGTGGAGTACAGCAGAGCAGGTGAAATTGGCACCGTGATTTGATCGAATAACGGCCACTGTATGAGTATGTAACAGGGAAACAATGGAGGATTCGGGCGCAACTGCGCATGTCTGACTCAGAGAGGCTGCTGGGATCTTCAAAAAAACTTTATTGATGGAACACACAAGGGCTAGCACCGCATTCTCCCCCTCAACGCGTTTCACCCTTAGGAATAGGGCTTCGTCTTGGAGTGGGGAGAAGCGGAAGCTGCCTGTTTAAATACAGAAAAGCCCGCGAAAACGGGGACATTTAAATTGCAGATTAAAAACATTAACCCCTCCAGCGCTTGTACCTGTAATCAATGCTAAACAATTAATTCATGGTTATGACAATGTAATTGCAGTATTAGTTAAGAATATACTGTTTGTATTCAGGTCAATCATTGGGGATATATGAATGAATAGTTAAAAGGTTGCTGCAAACACTGCTAGTGCATAGTTGAGTCCCATAGATAACAAGAACAGTTTATATCTTATCATTATGTTTGTGTATTGGATTATACTCAAACAAATCTAATACATTATTGGTACTAGATTAAACTGTAAACTGTATTTAAGCTGATTAAACATCATTTGCTGGGCTCTCAGCCAATGCATGAATAACAAGAGGAGATATGGTGAAAGAGGGGGAGGGGGGGGGGGAGAGTAAGGAGGGGGGAGGGGGGAGGGGGAAGGGAGGGAAAGGGGGAGGGGGGGGGGGGGAAATGGGAAAGGGGGGGAGGGAAAAGGGGGGGGGGTCATAGAGGAGGGAAAAATGATCATAGAGAGCAGCATATTAAACTGTATGCCTTCCCCCTAAGGGCATTGTATCTTGACAGTTTATTTAGAAAGTTAAAAAACTTTAAGAAAGAAAACTTAAAGAAAACAGCGTAAATCCCAATCAATGTTGAGTCCGTTGGGCTGTAGAGAATTAAGTGTATGTATCCAGTGTGCCTCTCTCTGATGTAAAATCCTTAATCTATCCCCTCCTCGGGGTGGTAACACAATGTGTTCGATGGCACAACATCTGAAATTCTCCACAGTACCCAACGGACACACATTGAAATGCAATGGTACCGGGTGTGTAGTATCATGTTTTTTGATTAGTCTAAGGTGTTCCATTATGCGGATTTTTAGGACTCTACTGGTTAGTCCTACATATTGTTTATTGCACCCGCATTTTAACAAATAAATCACAAAACTGGTCTGGCATGTTATAAAAGTTTTGATGGGAAATGTACGTGTTTCATCGTGGTTCGAGAAATGCTTGGTCTTAATCATATTAGGACATATTTTTTTAGTTGCTGCAACACTGCCAATCGCACTTATAGAGCAGAGGCTATTTTTAGCAACACCCCTGAATTTTTATGTGAGGACACAGCGGACCTCAAGTTACATTTCATTAAATTGGAGAAATGCTTACTCCTAAGACAAAGAATTTGGTGGGAAATAACGACCATGGAAAATTATATACGTGTAAAACGTATTCCCAGAGGCTTACGTCATACCAAAACCCCTTCCTTTGGGTTTACCAATGTAGAATTTGAACAACAATGGTGCATAATTCTTGAGGACTGTTCATTTAAATTAATGGACCTGATTATTAGACAAAAATCCCAAGAATACAAAATAGTTTCCAAACAAATTTTGGAATTACAAGGAAAAATGAAAGCCTTTTCAATAATGGATAATTTCAAGGAGCTAGACAATAAAACAGCTAGCAAACTTAATAAACAAGAGAAAACCATTATGCTCAATAAACAGTCAAAATTTGAGCGTGACAAGGCGGACTATGATTTGCACCAGATTTACATGTGGCAGAAATTACCATCTAGAACCAAAGGCAAGCCCAAATACAAGAAATCCAATAAAGAAGGAGGGGGTAAATCAATCCTTAAGGGAAACAAAACTAATGATTCTTCTTCACATGCTGTATCCTTCTCATTCTCCGAGAGTGACTTCAACCCCTCGTCAGGGGACGAGATGGCAGGAACAAGTGAGATGATATATGCCAACAGACCAGCCACACAGAAGTCCTCAAAAAACGGGGAAGGACGAGAAGAGGCAGAAGAAAGAACCCACATTGGGATGCCATCCAAGAGGCTAAAAACTTAACAATGGAGAACAGTAATGTTATAAACAACTCTAAACATAAACTGACACAATCAGAACTATCCATGTTGCACCTTGGACTTTCTTTTGCACCAAGTACCAAATTTAACTTGTTTTCTACAATGGTAGACGTATTCAAATTTACACGCAAATTAACATTGAAACGCTTCTTTTTTTCCAGGAATCAAAATCCCAATACAGTGTTACCCATATTTGACATTAACCCTGTTTCAATTCCCCTAGGTTTTGAAGACCAGTGCAGGGAGCAGGATCTTATGGATCTCTTCAATGAGAATAATACACTTGATGACCCGGTAGAATTTCTGGGCAGTATCAATTCTGGGTTTAAAAAGAGATCCCTGTTCTACCCCTCATTTATGAGGGGGCAGTACATCGATATCTTTCAGAAAGCCATAGAAAGAGATCTATTGCTCCTAGCCAAA
Source organism: Ascaphus truei (assembly GCF_040206685.1). NCBI lineage: Eukaryota > Metazoa > Chordata > Amphibia > Anura > Ascaphidae > Ascaphus > Ascaphus truei. Next base: position 14,474,165 of record NC_134486.1, read on the forward strand.
GGTATAGGAACCAGGGGACTTCAACAAGATAATCTAACGGGGGAACAAAGAACAGCTTTAAAAACATTAACTAATAACGATTCTATTCTAGTGAGAAAGGCGGACAAAGGTGGCGCAACTGTGGTGCTGGACAGAGATTATTATGTAGCAGAGGCACAGCGACAGCTGAGCGACCCCGATACCTACCGTACCCTTGGCAGGGACCCCACCATCCAATTCAGCAGAGAGTTCTTGGACCTCATGGATGAAGGTGAGATGTTACACATCCTCTCACCAAATGAGCGGGACTTCCTCACCACTCCAGATCCCATCACCCCTATTTTTCATCACCTACCCAAAATTCACAAGACACTGATTGCACCCCCGGGTAGACCCATTATTTCTAGTATAGGCTCACTGGTGAACACCTTTCACAATATATAGATCACTTTTTACAGCCACTTGTTCACTCGTTACCTTCTCACATTATAGACACCAAACACATCTTATCATTACTCACTCCCATCAGCTGGCACACACATTACATCTGGGTCACCCTAGATGTAACTTCCCTATACAACATTATCAAACACGAACATGGTCTCACTGCAACAGAATTTTTTCTGCACAACCACTCCACTCTGTCCCCAGCACATATAGCTTTTCTCTTAGATAGTATCAAATTTTCACTCACGCACAATTTCTTTCTTTTTGATCACCAGTTTTATCTCCAAACACGTGGGACAGCTATGGGGACGTCTTTTGCCCCTTCCTACGCCAACCTATTCATGGGTTGGTGGGAGATGTCCCACGTGTTTGGAGATTCAAACCCATTCAGACATCATATAGCGTTTTACAAGCGCTATATTGATGATCTCATTTTGATCTGGAGTGGTGGGGAGGAAGAGCTTTTGAAGTTTTTTGAGTATCTGGCGGATAATATATTGAATTTGAGGTTTACTCATACATATGACAAATTCCAAATTACATTTTTGGATCTGAATTTATATGTCGATTTGGAGAACAAAATCCAGTCTGACATTTACAGAAAAGAAAATGCCAGAAACTCACTGCTTCACGCTAAAAGCTGTCACGCACGCCCTCTGGTCAGAGGTATTCCGAAGGGACAGTTCCTGCGGTTACGCAGGAACTGCTCCACTTTGGGATCTTTTGAACAGAGGGCGGGCGAGATGAGGGAGAGATTCCTGTCAAGGGGGTACAATGCTATGGACCTAGATCTGGCATATCAAAGTGCCTTAGACACCGATAGAGAACAACTCATAAATATGAATGTTCGCCAACAACCACAAGGTACACGGGCGGAGGATACGGGAACCCCTTTCTTTATAACCAATTATAGTGAGCAGGCCAATTGTATTAAAGCCATCATACACAAGCACTGGACCACCCTATCTTTAGACCCTCTTTTGGGCAAATTGGTTAGTATGGGTCCCAAAATAGTGTTTAGAAAGGCTGCCACATTAGGGAACCTTCTTTCGCCCAGTATGTTAAAGCCAACCAACCTTAATAGAACTAATATGTCTATGTTTCCTAGACTCACTGGTTCGTTCAAATGTGGGCACTGCAAAATATGTCCTAATATGATTAAGACCAAGCATTTCTCGAACCACGATGAAACACGTACATTTCCCATCAAAACTTTTATAACATGCCAGACCAGTTTTGTGATTTATTTGTTAAAATGCGGGTGCAATAAACAATATGTAGGACTAACCAGTAGAGTCCTAAAAATCCGCATAATGGAACACCTTAGACTAATCAAAAAACATGATACTACACACCCGGTACCATTGCATTTCAATGTGTGTCCGTTGGGTACTGTGGAGAATTTCAGATGTTGTGCCATCGAACACATTGTGTTACCACCCCGAGGAGGGGATAGATTAAGGATTTTACATCAGAGAGAGGCACACTGGATACATACACTTAATTCTCTACAGCCCAACGGACTCAACATTGATTGGGATTTACGCTGTTTTCTTTAAGTTTTCTTTCTTAAAGTTTTTTAACTTTCTAAATAAACTGTCAAGATACAATGCCCTTAGGGGGAAGGCATACAGTTTAATATGCTGCTCTCTATGATCATTTTTCCCTCCTCTATGACCCCCCCCCCCTTTTCCCTCCCCCCCTTTCCCATTTCCCCCCCCCCCCCCTCCCCCTTTCCCTCCCTTCCCCCTCCCCCCCTCCCCCCTCCTTACTCTCCCCCCCCCCCCTCCCCCTCTTTCACCATATCTCCTCTTGTTATTCATGCATTGGCTGAGAGCCCAGCAAATGATGTTTAATCAGCTTAAATACAGTTTACAGTTTAATCTAGTACCAATAATGTATTAGATTTGTTTGAGTATAATCCAATACACAAACATAATGATAAGATATAAACTGTTCTTGTTATCTATGGGACTCAACTATGCACTAGCAGTGTTTGCAGCAACCTTTTAACTATTCATTCATATATCCCCAATGATTGACCTGAATACAAACAGTATATTCTTAACTAATACTGCAATTACATTGTCATAACCATGAATTAATTGTTTAGCATTGATTACAGGTACAAGCGCTGGAGGGGTTAATGTTTTTAATCTGCAATTTAAATGTCCCCGTTTTCGCGGGCTTTTCTGTATTTAAACAGGCAGCTTCCGCTTCTCCCCACTCCAAGACGAAGCCCTATTCCTAAGGGTGAAACGCGTTGAGGGGGAGAATGCGGTGCTAGCCCTTGTGTGTTCCATCAATAAAGTTTTTTTGAAGATCCCAGCAGCCTCTCTGAGTCAGACATGCGCAGTTGCGCCCGAATCCTCCATTGTTTCCAGTACCCTTCCAGACGGTGGCACGCAGAAGCAGCCGAGGTGAGCAGGCCCCTACCCGGAGATGCAGGTGAGGTAAGTTAACAACAGCCCCCTGCACCGGTCAATTCTGTGGCCAAGCGGAGCTCCCTCATGCGCTGTCTCAGTGTCTGACACGTTTTCAGACTGCCACACTGCACACTGAAGCGCAGGACAGATACACACATTCTTTGTAACAGGGAAAGGCTGTATTACTCATTCTGCGCAATGCTAGAAATAAAACATTATTATATGTGACTCATGACTTTCCATTGTATTTTTTAGAAACCCCGCTCTGTGTGCACTGAGAGCTGCCTGCCTGGGTACAGAAAAGCTCAGCAGGAAGGAAGACCCAGATGCTGCTATGACTGTGTTCAATGCACAGAGGGGGAGATCTCCAACAGCACTGGTTAGTAACCCCTAACTCAGTCATATTCTGTTTTGCTGCCCATCACCTGGTTTAGGTCACACTGCTAGAGTTGCTAATCAGAATAGCAAATGTTCTAATTAGAAATGGGCAAAGCAAGTGTGTGTGCGTGTGTGTGTGTGTGTGTGTGTGTGTGTGTGTGTGTGTGTGTGTGTGTGTGTGTGTGTGTGTGTGTGTGTGTGTGTGTGTGTGTGTGTGTGTGTGTGTGTGTGTGTGTGTGTGTGTGTGTGTGAGTGTGTGTGTGTGTGTATAGATTGTGAATTCAGTCCACGGATTGCTAAAATACGGAATCCAAAAAACACGTTTGCAATGTTAAAAATACAAAAATCTGAGGCGCATGCGTGAAGCCAGAGTAGATGGAAGCTTAGGTTTCTAGCTCTGCTCGCATCGGCACAATAATCTATTAAAAGCGGCAATCAAAGTGACCCCCCACGAATCAGTCCAGTGAATTCAAGTAGGGGAATACCTGGTGATGCCGGCACGGGGAAAAGCAAAGCCGAAAGACCCCTCGGTCACGACTTATTTCAATTAAAAAAAACCTGCAGCAGGAGACAGCCCTGATCCCCCTACAGCAGGGATGGCAGCAGAGGCTGAGGTTGCCAGGCCGGCTGCAAGAGCGGATGACAATGAACCAGTAACTAGAAAAGACTTCAGGGAGCTCTGCGCAGAGATGAAACAGTTCTTCAACAGAGAGCTGTGGAATCTGCGGAGGGACCTCGATGGACTGGGGGAGAGGACCGGGTCCCTAGAGACCAAAATGGACGCTAACACGAGGGCCATCCAACAGACAAACAAAACAGTAGCCCAGTTACAGGATAAGTTCCGTGACCTCTCAGACAAACAAGAGGACACCGAAAATCGGGACAGACGAAATAATGTCCGTATCCGTGGGGTGCCTGAGACAGTAACAGACGCTGAGGAATTTGTTCAGCAGTGGCTGGAGCATATACTGCCTGATAAATCTGCCCAGGACTTGCACCTTGATAGGTGCCATAGAGCCCTCCGTTCAAGACCACAGGCAGGAGCCCCCCCTCGGGATATCATAGTACGCTTTCATTTTTATAAAATAAAAGATGCAGTTTGCCGGATGGCCAGGGAGGCCAGGTCCATGGAGTATGAGGGTGTCAAGCTTCAGATCTTTCAGGATCTATCCCCGGCTACCCTCCTAAGACGACGTAGCCTGGGACCGGTAACTAAAACCCTGCAGGACAGGGGGGTCAGGTACAGATGGCTGTTTCCCTTTGCCCTGCTAGTGGTGAAGAACGGTGTGGCGAATACCCTACGGAGGGCCGAGGACGGCAACAGCTTCCTCAAGAAGCTGGGACTACAGCAAAGCCCCCACAGCCCTGGCCCCTCTCATCCACCTTACCTGGAATCCGAGGCTGATCCGACCCCGTCGATGTCCCGGAACAGAGTGGGAGCCGCGCTGGAGGAAACCCTGTGAAACCACGAGTTCTACACAGCTCCGCCGGTCTGGTAGAGCTCTTAAAGGGACCTGATTCATGTCTCCCTCCCTCGTGTCAAAATGGCCGGCCATGGGTACTCCTGCGATGTCCCCCCCTGGTGATCTTCTCCGAATACTGCAGCTGGGAGACGCCGGATCCCTTCTTCTCCGACAGGCAGTGAAGATGAGAGCGGGAAAGCAGGATAAAGGCGCGAACAGGAGGAGGGAGGAGCTCCAGACCGGCACACACCGCGACGTCATCATCAAGACTCCCTGGCGCTCGGGCACTTCCACCCATTGAGGAGACTTCCGGGTCAGAGGGTATCGGATGCGGAGGGAGGGACACTGAGCCTGATGGGAGAGGGGGGGAAACGGGACTGGATGCTGAGGCGGGGGTCGGCGGCTGTGAGGGGCTAGCTCCCCTGAGAACCCGGGGCGGGCCTCAGAGTAGGGGGCAGCCCTTCATTGGCGACGCATCAGAAGGGTTTGGAAAATGCTCACCCGTGCCGCTCCCCCCCTCTCGGCCCCCCCCTCCTCTTGCCGCCTCTCCCTTGTTATCTCCTCTTACCCATGGCCTCCTCCCTCCTGCCTTCCCCCCCCCACCTGTCTGCCCCATCCCCCCCCGCCTTCCCCCCCTTCTCCTTCCTCTCCCCCCCCCTCTCCGCTCTCCCCGCCACCCCCCTCCGCCCCCTTAACCTTCCCCATTTATCCCTTCCCCTCCCACTATCCTCCCCTCCCTCTCCCCTCACCACCCCCCCACATCATTTCCCCTCCTCTGCACCACCCCACCTTTTGCCCCTAACCCCTCCACCCCCCTCCCTCCACCCCTCCCCCCACAGGTTATACTAACAGTATGCAGGGGGAGATGAGCAATACGCCCTAGGCTGAGAGGAGAGCAGTTAAGGGAGAGAAAGAAGTTCCGCCATAGGGGTGCTCCTGCCAAGGCCAGACTGACACATATACATCTTAAAGGGATGTTGCATATAGGAGACATTACAGGCTCAAGAGAGATAGATTATTGTTGGGTTCATGTTTGACCCAGGTTTGTTCGTTCAACCTTAATGACTTTGACTCTACATGATGACTATTGATTAATGCACTTTGTCTACCTTAGGGTCAGGAATCGCTCACGGCGGTCGGCTGGCGGGGTATCGGGGTGCTCGGGGGCACCCTCGATGGGGTCCCATCTCGGTGGACAGCTCCGTGACCGAGACACAGGCCCCCACTCCGCATGAGATCTACGGATGGGGCAAGCGAGGATACGTAAGCCACCAACGCAGAATCCCACAGAGGCATTAACTTCGGGAGTGGGGAGACGTCGGTCTGGGGAGGCCCCCTAGCGCCGGGATGCGCCCGTGGAGCCGAAGCTGAATTACGCTAAGTCTATAGTTATTGTTTTACTTTTTGAAGTTGTAATAAAGAATGTTATGTGATGCCGCAATACACACACAAAGTTCAATGTCGGTGCGAGACACCTTTGGTCTTCGCCGGTGCCTCACAAGGTATCTCATGGAGGTAGTCCATGGGAGCCAACACGCCCTACAGAGGACATGCCCACAAAGACTGGCACTCCCGTTTGATGGGTGCCAGTCGGCGGTCCGACAAACAGGGCATAAGAGCCGACTCTGGATCAGCCCAGACAAGGCTTTTCCCTTTTTCTTTTTATTTACCCAGTTCTTCCCCCTCTCCTTCCCCCTCTCCTCCCCCCCTTCCCTATCCTTGGGGCTGCGGGCCTACCATCAGAGCAGGGCAAGGCCAACCCAGGGGCACATACCTATCACAGGTCACACTCACGATAATAGGAGGCCCAGATTTGGACCGCCTCAGAACCATAACATCTCTACGCAGATCCCAGACACCAACCTAACTATATGGCGCTGAATTTTATATCTATAAACGTAAAGGGATTTAACAACCCTACGAAAAGAAAAGTCGCCTTTACAGATTTTAAGGCAAAACAGGCCGACATCCTCCTAATACAGGAAACACATTTTAGCCGTAACAGTGTACCCAAATTCCTAGATAGACAATTCACACAATTCTATTGGGCGTCCGCTGCAGAAAAAAAAAGAGAGGTCGGAGTTATCTTCCACAACAGGGTTCCATTCACACTGGACACGATTAGGAGAGACAATGAAGGCAGATACTTAATAGTAGTGGGTTCAATACAAGAACAGCCACTGACAATAGCCTCGGTGTATGCCCCGGGTGAGCAAGGACACAAATTTATCAAGGATTTTTTTCAGAAACTGACGCAGGTAGCCAAAGGTCAGATAATCCTAGCGGGAGACTTCAACCTTACTATGAACCCCAAGCTAGATTGAACGGGAATTTCTAGAAACGGTCGTAAGAAAGTGATTGACACCCTAAAATCAGGTCTCAAGAAAGCCCAGCTAGTAGATATCTGGAGGGAACTTCACCCCACAGAAAAAAACTATACTTTTTACTCCCACCCCCACGACGTCTATAGCAGAATCGACTACTTCTTCATTTCTAGTAGACTGGTTCCCTTGGTCGCCCAGGCTTTGATCCATGATATTTCATGGTCAGACCATGCGCCTATAGAGCTGAGGTGCAACCAAATTCGCCCTGATAGACCCGGTGCAAATTGGAAAATAAATGAGTCACTCCTTAAGATCCCAGCTATATGCGACTCAGTCGGAGAGGAGATAGATAAATTCTTCACGACTAATTATGGTTCGGTGAGCTCCGACCTCACCCTCTAGGAGGCCCATAAGGCAACCATAAGGGGCACTTTAATTGGTATTGCCGCCCGTAGAAAGAGAGAGCGTAATAACAAGATAGCAGCCCTCCAATCCAAATTAAATTCCCTCACATCAAGACACAAACTGACGCAGGATCCGAGGGTCCTATTGGAGTTAAAGAACATCAAAATCGAACTAAACCTACTATTGGTCTCCCAGGCTGATAAGTCTCTGAGTTGGTCACGGAGGAAATTTTACGAAAAGGCGAACAGGCCGGATACCATGCTAGCGCGCAAACTAAACACTAGACAGCCTAATTATAACATACAGGCGGTGCGTCTGAAGGACGGCTCCTCCACATCCAACCCAAAAAGCATAGTCGAGGAATTTAAATCATTCTACGAAAATTTATATAATGGAGAGAAAGTGGCACATAACTCCAAAACGGCAAGGGCCACGGAAGATTTTATAGCACGTTCCAACCTAACAGGGCTGAGCGAGCAGGACAGGGAGGGGTTGGAGGCTGATTTCACATTAGAAGAACTTACCCAGGTCATCACGGACCTTAAACCCTCAAAGGCCCCGGGGCCAGATGGGTTTTCGGGGCAGTATTATAAGGCGTTCGCAGAGAACCTTGCCCCATGGCTGCTCCGAATGTATAATGCTGTATTAGCAGGAGCCCCGTTCCCGGAGCAGATGCTCCAGGCATCAATCTCAGTTATCTATAAACCTGGGAAAGATCCGCAGGACTGTAAAAGTTATAGACCAATTTCCCTAATTAATACAGATGTTAAAATATACGCCAAACTACTGGCCAATAGATTAAGTCTTATCCTGCCCAGACTCATACATCCAGATCAAGTTGGCTTTATAATGGGTAGACAAGCTGCGGACAACACCCGACGAATCATTGTTCTGCTAGAAATAGCCACTAATCAGAAATTAAGCGTTATGATGTTGAGTCTGGATGCGGAAAAAGCGTTTGACAGGATTGACTGGCCCTACTTAAAACAGACGCTTGGGGCATTCGGCTTTGGGGAAAGGGTAAGTGGGGCGATAATGTCGCTATACTCGGGCCCCACAGCCAAGGTCATACATCAGGGTTTCCCCTCTAATTTATTTCAAATTAAAAGCGACACACGTCAGGGGTGCCCGTTATCACCCCTGTTATTCGCCCTATGTATGGAACCTTTAGCTGCGCAAATCCGTAACAACCCGGATATTTCAGGGATTACGGTGCATTCACAATCACATAAGATTGCCCTGTACGCAGACGATATACTGCTGCTAATCTCCAGGCCTCTAACCTCCCTGCCGAACCTATTTGACCTGTTGGATACATTTAATAGAATATCAGGATTCAAAATAAATCAAACCAAATCAGAGGCCCTGAATATCAGCCTCCCAAAGGAAACTGAAAAACTACTGAGTCTGAACTTTAATTTCAATTGGCAACCAAAACATATTAAATATCTAGGGATCTACATCTTACAAGGGCGTCTATGATGCTAATTACCCCAAACTAATCAAGACACTAAAAGCAGATTTTAAAAAATGGACGCCCTACAAGATCTCCTGGATAGGAAGGATACATAGTGTCAAGATGAATCTCCTCCCCCGTATCCTATATTTGTTTCAGACTCTACCAGTGCCACTTAGACTGAAGTATATACTCTCACTTCAGTCTGATATCTCCGAATTTATCTGGGGAGGGAAAAAACCTAGAGTAAATAAGACAATTATGAAAAAAACCACCCGGACAGGAGGCCTAGCGGTACCTTGCCTGGTCTCTTACTACAAAGCGGCGCAATTGTGTCAACTCACACAATGGCAGACCAACCCCGATCTGAAAAGATGGGTGGATCTGGAAAAGAGGGCTTGTGCCCCACTAGAGATAGAGAATTTGCTATGGTTACCCAAAACAGCTATTAAATGGGCTGAACGACCGCTCTCATCGGTGGCCAACTCACTGTCGGTATGGGAGACCACAAAATATAAACATACCCTGACCACAAGGCGCTCTATGATGGCCCCCTTGTGGGGCAAACCTAACTTTGCACCGGGACTAGTGGCAAATGCCGCAGGGCCCTGGAAAAAATATGGATATCTTAGGTTAAGAGATCTGGAGGGTATACCGAACAGAGTTAAATCATTCGAACAAATTAGATCTGAAAAAAACATCCCACATTCCGAATTTTTTCGGTACCTCCAGATACGAGCGTTCTTCGCCAAAAACTCCCCCTTCCCACCATTAACCACATTCGAAAAGCTCTGTCTGACGAAAACAGACACACAGGGACTTACATCGCACATCTATAGAGAAGTGATCGGTTCTGGGAGCTCACAGCAACGACAAAAACTGACGTACCAACTTAGATGGGAAACAGATATTGGGGAGGAATTGGAGGAGGACGACTGGACTGCTATAATAGAGGCTACTGCCAAGAGCTCCATATGCACTACTTTGAAGGAGAATGCATATAAAGTATTGATGAGGTGGTACCTCACCCCATTAAAATTATCAAGGTTTGTCACAGGATACTCCCCGCTGTGTCCCAAACAGTGCGGAGAATCGGCGGACCTGTTGCACATGCTGTGGTCTTGCCCTCGGATCTCACACCTGTGGGATGAAATTAGACATTGGATCCAGAGGATCTTTGACCTCACAATTCCCCCTGATCCATGGCTGTTCCTATTGAACAGACCATGGAAGGGTCTTTCAAAATCAGGTAATAAACTAGTTGCACATTTTGCAACAGCAACGAGGTGCGAGATCGCAGCTATGTGGAAACAACCAGAGATCCCAAATATCCCAAAAATTCGGAATCGATTATGGTACATATGCCAGATGGAGAAATTGACGAGTCTGGTCAATAACACTGGTGAAAAATATCTAAAAGTCTGGACGCCTTGGCTGGAACAGACAGACATCCCGGGGGTTGAGGTAGCCACGATATGGCAGTGATTATTCCAAGTGCATTCTCGTACAAAGTAAGCGGAACGGACTACGAGACCTAGTTGAGGACACACCATGTGAACACTTTGCGCGGCCCTAGAAGTCGGCAAACAAACGGTGTATAGTAAATCTACCAGCCACCTATGGGAAAGTGGCAGTGCAGCGTGCCCGCGCCCCCCCCCTCCCCTTCCCTCCTTCCCACCCTCCCCCTCCTTAATTTACTTTTTTTTTGTGTTGTTCCCCCAAGTTTAACCTACTGGTTTTAGAGATATCATGTGCAACGCATGAACGCTTGTGGCTCCAGAAGGAGAATGTAGCAGTATCGTACATGACTGTAATACTGTGAATGTTCGTGTTATTTGTATTGCGATGCTATTTATATTGAAAATATTCCAATAAACTTGAAGTTATAAAAAAAAAAAAAAAATACAAAAATCTGCATTTTTGTGACTGATTAATGGATTAATCCGCGGCTAAAAGGAGCTGGCCAATCTTCAGCAGATTGAAATTTGACCGCAAAATTCTGCCATGTCTATTTCTTATCCTTGGTGGGCCGGACACCAGTAGCTCACACGCTACCTTAGACTTATCAACTCAATATAGTTCTTATTGAAATCCTTTGGGCTGACAGACAATTACACCACTCTCTACCATAGCCCCATTTTAAGCGTTTTCTGCGGGACAGATCTTTAGTGATCAGGGGAAAAAAAGAATCAGCCTTTTTTTAAACATCTCCACCAAAATCCGCAGCTGAAGGGAACTGGCTAGTCTGCAGTGTATTCAAATTCCGGTCAATTTTCGCCGATGTCCAGTAACACCAAGATTGAACGCCATGTTCTGTATCAGGACTTCTGGCAAGAGAGTGCAGCATCATGAATCCTGCTTTATAACCAATTTACTCTGAGAAATCTGTCTCTATATGCCTTAGAATAAAATACCTTAATTGTTAGTGCTGTATTTGCTTTGCTGTTAAAAACCAATTAACATTATTCTTCATCAGACATTTGCACTAAAAGAACTGAACTTTGATGTGTGAGTGTAATGCGTGAGGCTCATAATGCTTAAATTGCTAATGATGGAGTGTCCAATAAATGTGTCCACTTACATTTTTCTGCACCCTTTCATTGATTGTTTTAAGTGACTGTGAATTATGTATATTTCCAAGATTTACTGTCCCTAAACTTTTACCACATGACAAAGAGTCAACGCACACTGGGGTTTTTCCACGGAAGCAATTACAAATAGCAGATTGCTGCCTGCTGAATTTTGCAGCTTCCATTATTATTTTGTGGCACTGCTACAACTGTTACCGTTTCTAACAATCCAGATTAAATAGTCACTAAGGATGAAAATGCATTAACATTCAACTTCATTACCTTTGCAAAGCAAAGACAATGGAGGGGTTAAGGAACAACAGCAGCTTTATTGAAGGCAGTGGGTGTGGGTGAAGTAGGTACTTGGCCCTTCATTCACCCCCTCTGACCCCAATAAACATTACAATATGTACTACCCACCAATACACAACCCATCCCCTTTGCCCCCACATAAAACCATAATTGAATTATTTATACACATGATTGATACCAGAGTCCAGCAGGTGTCTCCGGGTGGTCCCCGCAGGTGTCTGGGGGCCACAAAGGGTCCCGGGTGGTTCCTGTGGGTGTACGGGGGTCCTCAGGTGTTCCCCACTGGTTTCTGGGGGCCCCTAGGTGTCACAGGAGACCAGGTTTATTAATACCTTTTTATACGGGGATCATTGATTGAGCGAAACAAGGAGGTAAAATAAATTGTAATTTATTTCACGAAAAGACATACACACAATGTAACACAATTTACAAGGTTAACACACCTACTGGGTGTGATGGTGAAGGGGTACCCAGGCCAGTAAATAAAGGTATTATGCCCGGCAGGGTGCCCCTAAACCATATTGGGGAATTGTGATTGTCAGCTCTTCAACCCAATCATGGCATGTAACTGCATTTGTAATAAAGATGTATGTGTATTTTTACTGTTCCAGGAGTGCCAACCATTGGAGAAGTGCAGGGCGTGAGTTTCAGGGGTGATTTTATGGTAAAATTTGTCAGGGTGTGTTTGGGTATGAGGGGGCCAGTGTTGCGGGTTACCTCGAAACATGTACTCAGGAATCCCCCCAGATTCCAGAAGACATGAGGAACACAGACCTCCGGATAAAATCCTCCCTAGAAAGCATAGATGTGTAGAACGCTAGTACATCAGAAAGACAAGTCCTTAGTGTATTCGTAACATCTGCAGTTGAGAAGCTCCCAATAATCTGAATAACACAATAAAGTTACCCTAATAGGGTTTAAGGGACTAGTACTTAATGCCACAGGCACCAATAAAGAATTGTACAATAAATGTCCCATGTAGTGAGAATGAAGGGGTATGGCAACCCACAGGTATAACTCACTTTTGAATTGCAGAATCCAGGGGAGTGTTCTTCAGCAGGTATCAATAGCATGCAGTACACCAGTAACAGGAGCAGTTTGCAGCTCACCGCCAAATCTCCATGCTTCAGCACAGACCAGAACAGTAAGACCGGGCAGGGGAAGGAATCAAATGGAAGAGCAGGATAGAAATCCCAGAAGCAGCGCTTCAGCATGTTAGATACATACGTAGGCAATTAATATCAATGTATAACCAAGATAAGGAGAAATAGAATAAAGCTATGTCAAGTATTGGACCCAGTGCAATTGAAAGCAGGAATATTCAATAAGATATAATGTCTTTAGGTGAAGAAGTATCCCAAAAATTGATGGCACTTCACCAGACCAGAAAAAACAATACAGACCGGCGCCTTAGAGTCCAAATAGTGGGATAAATAAAAGTCCAATGGATGGCTTAGGATATCCAATAGATGACAATCAAGTCCAGTGGACAGCAGATTCCTCAGCAGCAAACAATGTATGATATGCAGGGGAGACAAAAGAACAAGATCATAGTGTACCTAAATATGGTTAGAACATGTAACACATAAACAAACAGGCACATACAACAATAAACATGTAGGTTGACTAATAACAATTTATTTTAATGAACACAATAAAATTCAGCAACTGATTGCGAGCAGATCCAGGATCCGGTTGTGCAAAACCGGAATCCTACTTACAGCCAGTCCTCAGGATAAGCGCAGATATAGGGATTAAAGATGATCCGGCGGTGGGTGATACTGGATGCGTGCCTGTATGTGATTCCCCGCAGGTGACTCCTCAGTAAGTATAGGCAGACTTGCCTTCCGCTCCACGAGGCGCCCTCCGCTCGCGGCCGGAACTGCGTCACAGCCCGGATACACGTCACAGGGGGCGGGACACCGCTCCGAATCTCCCATCCTCGCCGGGTCTCGCTGACAATATAATCCAAAATCCAAAATTGCTGCTGTTCCAGGGACTGCTATAGCGATCTGCTCATCTGTCAGTTAAAAGCTGATGAATGATACTCAAAGGCCCAACGCGTTTCGTGCGCAGATATCAAATATCAAACAATAAATGTAAATACAAGAATATTGTAAAAGACACAGAACATATGCAGATATCAGATGTCTATCACTGAACAAGTATAAGCAAACCCTCTTCCTGGTTTTGATATTTGATATCTGCTTATGTGATTTGCCCTATTTAGACTTTAGATTTATATCATTAGCTGAGTGTGGGATTATTTGACAGTGGGGAGGGAAGGCTTAGGGAAGTACCTCTGGGACCCTTTGGGACCAGGGGGAATGGGCCAGATGAAGAGGTCACCCCTCGAAACATCGCCCCCCTAGTTTGCTTTCCTTTTTCCATTTTTGTGATTTTTTGCTTTTCTTTTGTGTTTTTTCCCCTCCTCCTTCTTTCCCCTCTACCCCCTTTTATTTTTTGATTTTCTCTATGGTGATATTTATACTTGCATTGGCGTATTGGCTATTGTTGCTATATTTTCAGTTTATTATTAGTGTCATTAAATTATTCATATTCCCTACACTGGTATTTGCTTATATCTGTAGCTATGAGACAGAGAGTGCAGGTACTATATTTTGATTTGTTAGTACTTCTGAAGGGAATTAGGGTCCCTTCCTGTTCCGTGCATCCTGCAACCTTGCTGAGTCAGTGTGTCAGAGTGCTGTCTATCACCCCCCCCCCCCTTTTCTACACTAGTCAAAGACAGTTTTCGGCTCTGTTTGCGCACAACTCCCGCTCCTGGAAAATTTTGCCTGGAGACTCTATTTCTAAAGATTTTGTTTTGGAAGTAGAAGATTTCGTTTTGCCCCGTCCCAGTAAGTGTATTTCAAGTGTTTTTTGTCAACTATTGTGTGTGTGTTCATTCTGTAAATAATTCACAATTTATTTTATCTCTTGCTTTGCTCAGTCAAAGGATTCGGGTAATTTTGATATTAAAAGTTCTGTCTACCGTGACACTGGGAACGGGGCTAACGAATAAGTCTATCCTCAGAATGAAATTCTCAAAAATTACCACTTTATGAGCCCTTTTCCTTGACCGGTACAGTAGTTACTCACGAAAGTCCTGGAACTGATTTCGGCATGCAATGCCAGATGCGACAGATGCGATCACTACATTCTCAAAGGCAGGACTTAGAAACTTTTCTGAGTTCAAAATCCTTGAAGCCGGCTTGCGTCTATTTAGTCCAGAGCATCTTTGAATTTGCCGCTGTTGGTTTGGCGCTTGAAATCTGCGCTCCTAATTGGCTGCAAGCTCACTTAAGTCTTTCAGGCTCTCATTCACTAACCAGTGCAGCCTATAAGAGCATGGGAATTCTCCTTCCAGCCAATCACCGATTTGCCGGTATTGTAAAGCCGGGAGGGCACCTTTTCTCAGTCTGTAAAGGGGCATGTGCCAACCTGACACTTCTGCCTTTTTGCATACTGAGCCCACCTGCTGCCCAGCTCCAAAGAGTCTAGGTTCTGGCAAATTATTGCCGGATAGACTTGTGTTAGCCAAGGATGTGGGTACTCACGCAGAATTGCAGTATCCCTCCTGTTCTAACACCTTGGCATCCCTGAGGCTTTCAATACGGACTCCGCACAGACACAGTGGCACCAAGGTTCGTAGCCATCTAGGTTTTCCGGAATCTATGACTTGGAAATCCCTCAGTTCATATACAGGTTTTCAATAAATATGCCCATTAAAAATATAACCATTTAATAAAATATATTGTGTCCTGTCTTCTGTGTGCTAAAATATGTAAATTCCTATTCTGGTGTCAGAGATGAAATGAGTGTATAATTCACCTACATTCACTAGCCTCATTCTTGGAACACTTTATAAAAATAACTTTTAAAACTTTTAGACAATGCAATCATGCTCAGCTTTATCACTTAGCTGGAGCATCCCCCTGAACCCCTACACTAGGTTCAGGGCACCTGGGCATATATCTGGGTACCTCTGCTATACTGGGGAACCCCTGCTACATTAGAGACTCTGTGTATAGCTGCAGATATAGTTTATCCCCTTCAAACCCATTTACCATGTCTGGATGATGCTGCAGCAGGGATCTTGGCGTGAGTCGTAATAGCGCTTTCAGAGTCAGAGTTTAATGTGCTTGGCTGTAATCTGGAACCCCGATACATAGACACATTCTGTAAAGACTTTCTCCGACAAACTGTAACACCTGTATGCCCACAGACCTGACCAGTCCCCAATACTGAGGTGGGAAGGGTATTATCACGCACCCACAGCAGTGAGGGCATGTCCGGAGTGTGGTATGGCATTCCCGGGCCTGTAGAAAGATGGTTAATAATACTTGCAAAGCCTTTGGGGTTCAGAGTAAGAGTAGTGGTTTCCATGTGCCAGGGTCCAGGTATATAGAGATCAGGATCGTGATGTTCATAAGCCAGAGTCCAGGGATCACAGAAGTTAGCAGAGTCGTATTCGTAAGCAGGTTCCAAGGGCAGTAGCGAGCAGGCTAATCCAGTACAAGCAGAGGTCAAGCCAGGGAAATCTAGGGGTAAGCAGGAGCAGGAACAGATGCTGGAAAACACAGGAGAGCCAAGCATAGGACTGCACACACAGAGGTTACAAAGAACTATGCAGAGCAATGATAGACAGGACAGTCAGGGTTTATAAAGGAGGGAACACCAGTGGGAGAGAGAGGAGGAGCAGAAGTTGAAGTGGGAGGCAGCAGGGATAGGTGAGGAGGAGAAGAGGAGGACCCAGGTGAGCCAGTGAGGGAGAGAGCCTGAAGGGTATGAGAGGAGGAGCCAGGGGGCTGAGAGAGCCTACAAGAGGAGCGTGTGCGCGCCCTCTGTAAGGTGAGAGTGCACACGCACAGGCTGTGTCATGAGGCGCGCGGAGCGCCGCGCCACGGGGACATCTGCCGAGGGTAGAGAAAGGACAAGAGGGGAGACCGCAGGAGGTAAGGAGGCAGGAACGGGAGATGAGGGGGCCTTGAGCAGGAAGCACCGCGACGGGGAACGGGAACGCAAGAAGGTGCGCGTGTCTTGCGGGGTGTACGCGCAGATGCCGAGAGAGCGTCAGAGGCTGCCGCAGAGGGGAGAACGGGTAAATAAGGGACAGGAGAGGCAGGCATGAGCGGAACTTCAGGGATACATAGAGGGGAAGGACTCCCATGAATCATCACAGTATCCCACCCTTGAGGATCGATCTCTGAACGATCCAACCACGGCTTCTGGGGAAATTTTAGATTGAACTGCTGAAGAAGCTTGGGAGCATGGATGTGACGTTCTGGAACCCATGAACGTTCCTCTGGGCCATACCCCTTCCAGTGGATGAGGAACTGAAGCTTGTTTCTTGACAAACGAGGGTCGATTAAAGAGTGAATTTCGTACTCTTGTTGTCCTAGGGTAGAGATTGGGTTGGTTTTTGGGAAGGATCTGGAAAGTGTGAACTCTGGATGAAAGTCTTGAGTAGGGACAAATGAAATACGGACGGGGTCCTCATGGTGGGAGGTAGTGCTAGACAGTAGGCGACTGGATTGATCTTTTCTGTTATCTTGAAAGGGCCAAGGAATCTTTGGGCCAACTTTGGAGATGGAGTTTTAAGCCTAATATTCTTAGAGGAGAACCAAACTCTGTCACCCGGTTTAAATGAAGGACCAGGTTGGCAATGTCAATCCGCTTTAGTTTTTTTCCTAGAGACGGCGGTTTGTAGAGACTTAAGGATCCTTTTCCAAGAATTCTGAAGGGTCGTAACATGGGAGTCTGCAGCGGCAACGCCAGAAGGGGGGGAGGAGAGGGGAAGGGTGCTAGGATGAAAAACAAAATTGATGAAAAAAGAAGACTCTTGTGTAGATTCATTGTTAAATGAGTTGATAGCAAATTCGGTTCATGGTAACAGGTCCACCCAGTTGTCTTGTGACTCAGAGACAAAACATCTAAGATATTGCTCTAAGGTTTGATTCATCCTTTCAGTCTGACCATTGGTCTGAGGGTGGTATCCGGAAGAAAAAAGAAGAGAAATTCCGAGTCTCTGGGAAAACGCCCGCCAAAACTTAGAGATAAATTGAGAACCTCTGTCAGAGACAATCGAAATGGGATCGCCATGTAATCTGAAAATCTCCTTGTAAAAAATATCTGCCAAAGTAGCAGAATTAGGTAGACCCTTGAAGGGAATAAAGTGTGAGTGTTTAGAAATTCTGTCTATTACGACAAGAAAGGTATTCATTCCTTTGGAATTGGGAAGTTCGACAATGAAATCCTTAGAGATGTGTTTCCAGGGTTGCTCCGGATGGGAAGAGGCATGAAAAGACCCGAAGGTTTGTGATGGGCAGTTTTACTCTGGGCACATACCGGACAAGCACTAGTGAAATAAAAAATGTCCTTGTGCATCTTAGGCCACCGAAATGTCCGTTTAATAAGATCCACTGTCCTCTTGAAGCCTGGATGACCGGCAGACCTAGAAGAAAGATCCCCAAAGTAAGATCTTGTGGCGAAATGTGGAGATGCGTATAGACGTCTCGCTTGTACCCTGAACCTGCTGGGAATATGAAGAATCCAATGCAGTGTTTGTTCCTGCAACGCACAGCAAAAAAGGGGTAATAGCAGGTCTGGCAAAAAATTCTTTATTCAAAGGGACATAAAAACGGAAGGCTGCAACCTTCTACGCGTTTCGTGCAATCAGATGCACTGTATCAAGAAGTGAATTTAATATGGTACATACAACATTATATATAGCGCGTCAGTCTGCCGATTTGGCGCCAAAAACTTACTAATTAGTGACCTCATACTTGATTAGAGATGTGTGACAGCCGCGCTGCGCAAGCGCCAAGCAGACCGCCTAGTTACCCAGTCACACTACGAGAAGCGTGCCTAACAACACACAGATCGGTGACACGCACCACAGGGCAATGGAAGGCCAACTCTCGCGAGATGCGGCTCAGGCAGGCCACGTCCGCTCGCGCATGCGCAGACAGTGCTTGAAGAGAAAAAATCAACCAGTATGTTAAACGCGGACAAAGTCCCGCGAGAAGGGACCAAGGAGGTCCTGAATACTCGCACATACGTACAAAATGCACTTAATAGGGTTAGTAACTACAAGAAATCATTGAATAAACAATTAATAATAATTAAAATGTGCCACCAGTTACTGCTAGAGGGCCAAGTGTGGGCTCTTCTCATGTATGAATAAGAACACCCACAGATATGCCATATCAGAAAAGGGGATATATATAAAGTGTATATACATTTAAAGAGCAAAGTGCAGGGACTGGTCAATATTGGTGAGCCCAATCAGGCAGACTGCGCCATATATTTACAAAACATACACTAATAATACAATCTAATCACAAACAAAATAAATAAAAATCAAATGAAAAAATAATTCTAATCTAATACCTATATTAAAAACATATATATACAGCCTTCCAGTAAGGCAGAGGATAACTAAATTGACTAATTGTTCTACTGTATAACAGAGATATAAACTCATAGAGAAAAAAACTCATAAAGAAAAAACACATATAGTACTCAAATATACCTATAATAAATAAAGGATATGATTATGATTTTATATTTAAATTCCTTGTTGCACTAGGTGATATTCTTTGAGTACAGTAGTGTGACATAACTAATTGTTTGAAGTCATTAATGACTCATCAAATTATTTCATAAAACTTATTTGATCACAATAGGGATCTGAAATTATTATTCGTGGGACAGTTATATAGTTAGGAGAAGTACACCATCATATATTATTCAAGTATTACATCAGAATATTTGTCTAATCTTGAGAGAAAAATAAACAAGTTTATATATATAAAATTATTAAAATACATATATATAAAAAAGAAGAAAAGACCAGTCTGTTTGCTGAATCGTTCAGGTCAAAAAATGATTAATGCTCCATTCAATGTTCATTCCGTCTGGAAACCGGGTTCTAAGCATGAATATCCAGAATGACTCTCTGCAATCTAACCGTTTGACCTGATCACCCCCCCTTACTTTTGGTAAGATTTTCTCAATGCCCATAAAAGAAAAGTTCTCAATGCCCCCCTTCCCACATTCTGAAAAATGTTTAGAAACAGGATGCATTAAGTCTCCCTTCTTAACGAGTCTACAATGCTCCTGCATTCTGATTTTTAGGGCCCTTGTTGTCCTTCCGACGTATCTTTTCCCACAGCCACAATTGATGACATAGACCACAAAGGACGTATTACAATCAATAAAACTATTAATGTTAAACCGTCTATGGGGGCTGTGGGAAAAGACACATCTGGAAGGTTTCATATATTTACACACATTGCAATTGTTGCATCTGAACGATCCCTTTGTAATGAATGTGTTTGTATTAGTGATTAGATCAGGAATAACACTTGGGGATACATAGTTGGCTATGGTTTTCGCTTTCCTATACACAATCTTAGGTCCCTTTTTGGTGTACTCACCAAGAATAGGGTCCATACGTAATAGACCCCAATGTTTATTGATTATCCTATTCACTTGGCCACTGGCCTTGCTGAATTGTGAGATAAACAAGGGGGATGTGTTTCCCAACCCTTCCATATCTCTTTTATGGCCACCGTCCTTCACCCTCGATCCTTTAATGGGAAGCAATGTATTTCTATCCCTTCTAGTTATTTCATCCACTATGGATTGGAGGGTCTCCCTGTCATAACCCCTTTCAATAAAACGATTAGTGAGAGCCTCAGACTGGGACAGGAACCTGCTAAGAGTGGAGCAGTTCCTCCACAGTCTGAGGTACTGACTTTTGGGAATGCCAGTAATTACCGATCTGGGGTGACAACTGTCCGCCCTAAGAATTGAGTTCCTTGAGTTGCTTTTCCTAAAAATGTCTGTTTGAATCTATTGATTCATATCTACAAATAGTAGAATGTCCAGGAAGCTAATGTGATGTGGATTGAAATTAGAAGTGAATTGAATATTAAGATCATTATCATTAACATATTCGAAAAATAATTTTAAAGTGTCTGTGCTCCGTGCCAAATGATAAGTAAGTCGTCAATAAAACGTTTGTAAAAAACAATATTGTGTCTAAATTTATTTGTGCTATTATAGATGAAAACATGCTCCCACCACCCCATAAAAAGGTTCGCATAAGAGGGGGCAAAACTTGTTCCCATTGCTGTTCCCCGCTGTTGTAAGTAAAATTGGTGCTCAAAAAGAAAATAATTGTGCGTGAGAAGAAAAAGAATGGATTCAGTGATAAAAGTGGTCATTAAGATTGAGCTCCCTGGACATTCAATGAAATGGCGAACAGCCGTCAACCCCAGATCGTGCTCTATAAATGAATACAGGGAGACCACATCCATAGTCACCCATAGAAAGTCAGGTTTCCATGAGATACTTTCCAGTTGTACCAATAAATCCCCAGAATCGAGGATAAAGGACGGCAAGGCCCTAACAAATGGCTGCAAATAAGAATTAACATAACGGGATAAGCCATCTCCCAAAGATCCAATGCTAGAGACAATTGGCCGACCAGGAGGGTCGACCAATGTCTTATGGATCTTTGGGAGATGGTGAAAGATAGGGATAACCGGATGGGGGTTAACAAAGAATCCAATCTCTTTTTTATTAAGAACTTGAGTTGCAGACCCTAAATCAATAAGATCCAACAATTCCTTCAAAAAGGGAGCAGTTGGATCATATGGTAGTTCAGAGTAGGAGGACACATCCCCAAGTTGGCGAAAAGCTTCCTTGAGATATTCTGTCCTACTCTGAACCACCACGGCACCCCCTTTATCTGCATTTTTGGTGACTAACATAGGGTTATTTCGTAATGTCTTAAGGGCCAGACGCTCCACCCCATTCAAATTGTCATTGCTTAAACTGGAAAATGAAAAACCCTGAGCCAAAAGCCTAAGGTCACGAATGACCAGGTTTTCGAACATGGAAAGATAGGGGCCTTTGACAAAAGAGGGGTAGAAAACAGACTTTTCTTTAAACTTAGAACCCCAGTCACCAAAAGTATAGGTCTGGGAATCCTCAACATAATTACCCTGTTCAGCAAGATCGTCCAAGTCTCTCAAGGCACATATATCTTGAAAAGAGTCCAGAGAAACCTGAAGAGGGGGAGTATCAGAAGTTGCTTGGGGTGAGGCAGAGCCAATGGAATTCCCCAGAGGAAGATCCTCAGGAGAAGTCTCAGTCAGAGATTTGTCTCCACTATCATGCTGATGAAAAAAAAAAATTAAAGTTAACTTGCGGACATACTTGTGTACATCCACAACTGTTCCAAAAAGATCAATGCCCATGGAGGGCGCGTACTTCAACCCTTTGTTGAGGAGAGAAATCTCTGACTGGCAGAGATTATGCACTTGGAAGGAAGAATAGGTTCCGTGGATTCATTGGATTCGTTCTCCGTGGCGAACTGGCGAGAGAGAGCATCTGCTTTGATATTTTTTGTACCTGGAATATACGAAATGGTATAGATAAAACGTGAAAAATAAAGAGACCAACAGGCCTGACAGGATCCCAAACGACGAGCCCCCTCAATATACAGCAAATTTTTGTGGTCGGTGAGGATGGCAATAGGTTCCTTAGTGCCTTCTAAAAGATGCCTCCACTCCTGAAGAGCCAACTTAATGGCCAGTAGCTCACGATTCCCAACATCATAGTTTCTCTCGGCAGACGAGAATTTCCGAGAAAAAAAAACACAGGGAGGGAGTTTTTCTTGGGGGGAGGACCTCTGAGAAAGAACTGCAATGGCTCCCACATCTGAGGCGTCAACTTCCAAAGTGAAGGGAAGATAGGTACAGTATCAGGAGGACGTAGGATGGGTGCAGAGACTAAGGCTTTTTTGAGGAATTCAAATGTGTCAATAGCTTTGGAGGACCAAGACGTGGGGTCGGCACTTTTTTTAGTCAAAGCAGTGATGGGGAGAGCAATGGAAGAAAAATTACGGATGAATTTCCTGTAATAATTGGCAAAACCAAGAAAACGCTGCACGGCTTTGAGAGAACTTGGCAGTGGCCAGTCGAAAACCGACTTCACCTTCTCTGGGTCCTCAGAAAAACCTTGGTTAGAGATAATATAGCCTAAAAAGGCAGTAGATGTCTGGTGGAACAAACATTTCTCCATCTTGGCGTATAGGCGGTTAGCACAGAGCCTAGAGAATACTAGTTTGGTATGGTGAATGTGTTCCTCTAAGTTTCTAGAAAAAATGAGAATGTCATCCAAGTATACGATAACAAATGTTCCCAATACATCCCGGAAGATGTCGTTCATGAACTCTTGGAAGACGGCAGGAGCATTGCATAATCCAAAGGGCATTACTAGATACTCATAATGTCCAGATCGCGTATTAAACGCGGTTTTCCATTCGTCCCCCTCCCTTATGCGGATGAGATTATAGGCCCCTCTTAAATCAAGCTTGGTAAAGATAGAGGCTCCCTGGAGGCGATCGAACAGTTCAGAGATTAAGGGAAGGGGATACCGATTCTTTACCGTGATTTTATTGAGTCCACGAAAGTCGATACAACGTCTTAATGATCAATCCTTCTTTTTCACGAAGAAGAAGTGTACCCCAGCGGGGGAGGTAGAATTGCGGATGAATCCTTTCTCCAAATTTTCTTTGATGTAAGACGTCATGGAATCCATTTCAGGAACAGACAACGGGTAAGATTTCGACTTTGGGAGAATGGTTCCTGGAATTAAATCAATAGGACAATCGTATGGACGATGGGGAGGTAAAACCTCAGCCTGTACCTTATTGAACACGTCCAGGAATTCATGATACACGGTTGGAAGAATCGAGAGATTGGAAGGGACAGAATCCAGACTGGCAAGAACCGCAACAGGAGGAACGGGAGAAGCAGACTCAGCGGAAGGAGGCCATTGGATAGGCATGGTGCCGGTCCAATCAATGCGCGGATTGTGGAGTTGAAGCCAAGGCAATCCTAAAATAAGTTGAACGGTAGGAGAATGGAAGATATCAAAAACAATTACCTCCTTATGACCACCGGCCAAGGTCAGTGTAAGAGGAATGGACTCCCAGATGATAAATGCTGGCTGGAGAGCATGACCGTCAATGACCTCGAGACCAATAGGTGATTTTCTCTTCACCATAGGAATTTGGTTCTCTGAGGCGAAGGTCTGATCCAGGAAGTTACCGCCAGATCCAGAGTCAATGAAGGCCTTTTCTTCCAGTAGGAGGTCAGGGCCCTCCAGAGTAGCAGGAAACAGGGATAGAGGGGCAAGAAGAGAATGTACCCAGTAGAAGCGCCTCTACCTTTACTGGGTGTTCCCGTTTCCCGGCTTCAGGGAAAAGTTCTGGAGGCGATGTTCCAAAGAACCACAGTAGAAACAGAGTCAATTCTGACGGCGTCGCATTCTCTCCGCGGCCCGAAGTTGTTGGCTACCGATTTGCATCGGCTCCGGAGAGTCCAACGCCAGGAGAGGCGAAGAGGGCGACCTGTGTGAGACAACAGGGGAAAAAAGAGAACGAGAACAGTGTCTCTCGTGCCGTCATTCCTGGGTGCGCTGGTCCATTCGTAAACTGAGGGTAATCAACTCCTCCAAGGAAGAAGGCCGGGCATGAGTAGCAAGATCATCCTTCAAGGTATCAGAGAGACCATGCCAGTAAGCGGCGGCGAGCGCCTCATCATTCCAGTGTGTCTCCACGGCGAGGGTACGGAACGCAGATCGCGTACTTGGCAGCCGATCTTGGAGCCTGTGAAATATGGAAGAGAGAGAATGCGGCCATTTTGCGCCGTGCGGGAGTGTCAAATATTTGCTGTAATTCACGCCTAAATTTGGAGTAATCTTGTGTCAATTCCCTCTTGTGTTCCCAGAGGGGAGAGGCCCAAGCGAGGGCGTCACCGGTGAGCAGAGCATAGATGTAAGCCACCTTAGAATGGCCAGTAGGAAATTGAGAGGGAGACATTTCGAATTGCACCTCGCATTGGTTAAGGAAACCGCGACAAGTGAGGGGGTCCCCATCATAACGATTAGGCGGTGGAATTCGGGGTCCAGCGTTAGCATAAGTCATAGCAACAGGAGGTGACAGAACCATAGGAGACTCCTGAAGGGAGAGGTTAGCAAGCTGCTGGGAAACAGTGGACTAGTAGAAATTGATAAACAATTTATCCCATCAGGTGCATCAGAAATGATGTGGTAGTCGCTGCAGACATGAATACATAATGTGTGAATATATAGCACGATATAGCAACTGGCCCAGCTCTGGGCACCAATTGTTGCAGACACTCACGGTTAGGAGAATAAAAAGCGCCTTGGCTCGGTCCTCAGTATCTTCATTGTTGCACCGCCAACCCTTCCGTGACTGTGACGTTACGTGGGGCGGTCATGTGACTGGCGGTGATCTCCTCCGGGAGCAGCGACTACCCGGCGTGCAGTCCAGCAGGGAAATGCAGGGAAACTCCTCCAGCAGCAGCAGGAATTACAGCAGAGCACAGCCGTAAAGCAGACAGGGTGTAGACGTGGGTGGTGACTAAAAAAAGTTTATTGCAACAGACATGTGTAGCTGATGGATCCTCTGACGCGTTTCAGCCCTCAGGCCTTTGTCAAAGAAGTCTGCAGAGTCGTATTCATAAGCAGGGTCCAAGGGCAGTAGCGAGCAGGGTAATCCAGTACAAGCAGAGGTCAAGCCAGGGAAATCTAGGGGTAAGCAGGAGCAGGAACAGAAGCTGGAAAACACAGGAGAGCCAAGCATAGGACTGCACACACAGAGGTTACCAAGAACTATGCAGAGCAATTATAGACAGGACAGACATGGGGTTATAAAAGAGGGAACACCAATGGGAGAGAGAGGAGGAGCAGAAGGTGAAGTGGGAGACAGCAGGGATAGGTGAGGAGGAGAAGAGGAGGAGACAGGTGAGCCAGTGAGGGATATAGCCTGAAGGGTATGAGAGGAGGAGCCAGGGGTCTGAGAGAGCCTACAAGAGGAGCGTGTGTGCGCGCCCTCTGTAAGGTAAGAGTGCACACGCACAGGCTGCGTCATGAGGCGCGCTGAGCGCCACGGGGACATCTGCCGAGGGTGAAGGAAGGACAGGAGGGGAGACCGCAGGAGGTAAGGAGGCAGGAACGGGAGCCGAGGGGGGCCATGAGCGGGACGCACCATGATGGGGAACGGGAGCACGAGAAGGTGCGCGTGTCTTGCGGGGAGCACGTGCAGATGCCGAGAGAGCGTCAGAGGCTGCCGCAGAGGGGCGAACGGGCAAGGAAGGGACAGGAGAGGCAGGCATGAGCGGAATGTCAGGGAAACCTAGAGGGGAGGGAATCCCCTGAACCATCACACAAACCCACCCTGAAACTTGCAGCCTAGAAATCTCCCGATCCAAGCACCCTAGTAAAGGTAAAAGACAAATAGATCTTTAATGTCGCAAACGTTGCACACAGTCTCAACAATGTATTTTCGACATCTGGGGTCCCAGATCTGACATTTTAGGACCCCAACACATGAGTCAGAGTTAACCAAGTGGGCTTAACCTTTATTGTTGTGCCTGGTTAACCCCTTCACCGTCACATCAGGTGGATCCCATTGGTGTCTGGGGGGCCACAGGTGGTTCCCATGGGTGTCTGGGGGCCCTCGGTAGTTCCCACAGGTGTCTGGGGGTCCTTAGGTGGTCCCTGTGGGTGTCAGGGGTCCTTGGGTGGTCCCTTGTGGTGTCCGGGGGTCCTCGGGTGGTCCCCATGAATGTCCGGGGATCCTCGGGTGGTCCCTGGCCCACAGGATCAATCCTATTGCAAAAACAAATTAATGTGGCATACATTTCAATAAATAAACCTCCCTGCCACCCCCTACCACCCCAACACATATAGTACAGTAATGGGCAAAATACACATATGGATAATAGCTCATTTGCCCATTATTAAATCAAACATTAGGCTGCCAGCATAAATTAAGTAAATAAACCTTTCGACTTATCCCTGCCATTATGAAGGGTGTCCTCATAAGCATACTGCAGGACCATGTCCTCCATTGCCAGAAATAATACATGACATAAAACAATCTAATGGCGTCTAACCCCTTAATCACCTTAGAGGTTAATAACCACTATAGTAATTAAAGGGTTAACCCACCCTCCCCGCTACCCACCCTGGAGTCCTAACCACCCACCCCGGGCCCACTAAACGCACGCTGAACTCATTGATTGATTTTATAGTCGTACTTCATACCTATATAATATGGTCATGATAAGCCACTATAGCACTCAATGGTCACCCTAATTAAAAAGCATGAATGTCAAAAAAAACAATAATCAAACATGTACACAATCACATTAACACCACAATTCAAGAAATACAAACACTAGCCAGCAAATATAATAAATAAAAGCAGTAACCAAAAATAAATTCATTAATTTTAACCACTAGTCAACAAATTAATTAATTAAGAAAATCACTATCAAACACATGAATTGAAAGCAGGAGCCAACACACAAAATAATTAATAAAAAACAATAAACTATCGGAAACAATAATAAAACCAAGCCATGAAAATGACAAGCAATGTACAGTATGCCAAAATATAAACTGAAATAAAAAAAAATAACACTCAATAGAAAGTAAGAATTTACCCAAAAAGGCATTGGCTATCACTGTATTAATGTTTACCCTAAACGGACACAGATTAATATAATTGCAATAAATGGGCAATATAATAAACCTTAAAAGAACGAAATTCAATAATTAACCTGAAAAAGACAATTACTGTACATACATTCAATATTTGTCTTACAGTACCTTTAGAAGTCTTCACCCTCAGAATTCCGGTGTATGAGGAAGTTCTCAACCAAAGACATCATCCGCCGCCATCCTCGGTGACGATCAGCATCAGGTATAAAAAACCTTCTTTTTCCCATCCTCTTTCATCTTCTTTAATTGTTTTCTGCCATCTTGAATCTTCTTTCCTTGTAATCCATTCCCCATGTTAAATCCAAAATGGATGTTGTCTAGTCGGCATATTAAGCTAAAATGAGACGAAACAGGCCTTACATAAGGCCTGTGACGTCACATTTTAGGGTCAAATGGTACAGGTCCAATTCGATTAGGCGATGTATGATGTGACAGGCTATTTTATTTTTTTATGGATGTGACATAATCCCTTAAAGTGATGTTACATCCTTTGTTAAAAAATGGAACACATCACATGGTACAGGAACCAATATTATTGTCTTCAATCCCATTCGCTGTAGTACATGTGATATCACACATGTGGTTTTAAGATGGTGAAGTACCTCCCTTGGAGATGACGTCATACTCTTATTTTTTTTAAAGCCTGTCACTTGATACAGCGTCCAATCGGATTGGACCTGTACCATCTGACCCTAAAATGTGATGTCACAAGCCTTATACAGTATAAGGCCTGTTCAGTCTCATTTTAGCTTAAGATGCCAAAGAGTCAACATACGTTTTGGACTTACCATGGGTTACATTAGATCACAAAGAAAGAAGATGGAAGAAAGAAGATTTTTTTAACTGATGCTGATCATCACGGAGATGATGGCGGATGATGTCCTGGGTTGAGAGCTTCCTGATACGCTGGATTCGGAAGGCGAAGAATTCTAAATGTACAGTAAGATAAATATTGAATATATGTAATTTTATTTTTTCAGATTTTTTTATTGTATTTTTTTTTAATGTTTTTGATTGCCCATTGACTGCTAATGTATTGATCGGTGCCCCTTTAGAGTGCAGATAAATACAGTAACACACAATGGGGCCTATGCAGTAAGCGTTCATAAGCCACTTATCAAGCACTTATCACCCAAAATGCCTACTGCTATTCAGTAAGCAGTGATAAGTGGGTGATAAAAGACTGAATCGCTCAAAAACAATTGCTCATAAAAAAATCACTGAGGCAGCGGTGCTAAGTCACTATAACCGCTTTTCGGCATGTTCATAAACTCGCGCAATTCTAGTAGCAGTGATTAGGCTATGAACGCCTATCGCCGCTCTAGAATGGTGATTATATCACAAAATCCTCACGCCAGAAAACGTTGGCTTAAAGGTGTTGGAAACCTGTAGAGAAACGGCGAGATGGGACTTAGAAAAAAAATGCATTTTTCCTGCATAGGATTGTTGCCGGGAATCTCTTGAGCTGATATACAATAATATTAGCACCAGAGACCCCGGCATGAGCCCTATGCAATAAAAATGCATTTACAGTAAACTTCATTACCATAGCGGATAGCCTCAGGGACCCCCTACTTCCCGAGATACAGGCCCTGTTATGGGGTGCCGGTATCTCCTATGCATTTAAATGTCCACGTCACGTGACCATGGGAATAAAATGCATAGGAGATACCGGCACCCCATAACGGGGCCTGTATCTCGGGAAGTAGGGTGTCCCTGAAGCTGAAACCAATGCGGTTCAGCTCAGGAGACCCCCTGCTCATCTAAGCTATTAACAAAATTTAAATTTATACACATAAATTTCAGGTGATATTTGCACAGAGAGAGATGGCTCTCTCAGAGCAGCTCTCTCTGCAGCAGATACAAGTCGCCAGGTTAGGCCTTTTCAGAGGGTCATTCATCAGATCACCGGCTAATCGCCCGTTTTGTGAATTTTGCTATGACAGGTAATGAAGGCCCGATGATTTTTTTTATGACCCTTTAGTGCATAGGCTCCAATGCATTTTTTGGCAAATGCTTGTTTTGAATTGATTGTTATTTTTTCTATTTCTGTTTATTGTTATGACTAAATTGTTATGTATTTGTAGGGCTTGTTATTATTACATTTTAGGATTGATTAGGGGTTACATTTCTTTAATTGTTAACTGTTCTGTTGGATAGGTGTTTATTTAATGGTATTATTCTTGTGTTTTGAGCTTACATTAATTTCATAAATTATTTTGGTGTTAGATTAATTGTATTGATGTGTTGGCTAGGCTTTTTAGTTATTTTCTTCTTCTGGTGTTTAGGTGCTTGTGTATTTATTTTATTCTTGAATCTTTTTGGTGAGGTTGTTTTATTTCTTGTTGCCCATTGACTGCTATAGGGGCTTATCATTCCCATATTTTATGGGCATGATGTACCACTGTGCCAATCAATGGATAGAGGGTGGGATAGAGGCCCCCAGGTGAGTGGTTAGGCCTCCTGGGTGGGTATAGTGGGAAGGTAATCCCTTAATTACTATAGCGGTTATTAACCTCTACGGTGATTAAGGAGTTAGGGGCCATTAGATTGTATTTTTTTATTGTTATTTTCCTGCCAATGGAGGACATGGACCTGGAGGATGATGATGAGGACATCCTTCATATTGGCACTGTTAAGTGCAAGTTTTATTTACTCTATTTATGCTGGCTGGCTAATGTTTTATTTAGAATGGGCAAATTAGCTATTATCCATATCGGGATAAGAGTCATTTTGCCAAATCCTGTACTGTATGTGTTGGGGGGGAGGGATGGAGGTTGTTGAGGGTAGAGGAGGAGGGTAGTAGGGTTGTTGCATTTATCTATGTTTATTGGGGTAGAGTGATTGGGTAAAGGGATTAGTTGCAAAAAGGTGTGTGTTTAGGCCTACCGGGTGTGTAGCGGGACTGGTTAACCCCTTCGTTACCATAGCGGTTCCAACCACAGTGTTGGTGAAAGGGTTAGCTCCTCCCGCAACCTACCAGGAAAGCCTAAACACCCATCCTGGGCTACTACCCCCTTCATCCCTCCTCTCTGCCCCCCAATAAAAAGACTATTCAAGTTTAACTCCTTCATTGCATTAGCGGATACATGATATGGTAATTAAGCTGTATTAAAAAATAATAATACTAGTGTGCGTGAGCAGGGGGTCTCTGGAGCAGAACATCATTGATTTGAAATCCAGGGACGCCCTGCTTCCCGAGATACAGGCACCGTTATTGGGTGCCGGCATCCCCATACAATGTTTAAATGTCCCGCGTCACGTGACTAGGACATTTAACCTCATAGGAGATACCGGCAGCCCATAACAGGGAAGCAGGGGGTCCCCAGTGCTTAAATCAACGCGGTTCTGCTCCTTGAGGCCCCCTGCTCACGTACACTAGTATTAACATTTTTATTAAAACCCTGCGATCTCTTGCGAGATATGTACAGGGAGAGACGGCTCTCTCTATGCAGCTGGGCCAAATCGCACTAAGGAGAATTTTGAGTGGGGCTTGCGATCTTATCGCTGTTGACCGCACGGTTTGGGCACTTTCCTGCCTCATGGTTTGAGATTGGTCACAGAGCTTTCTGAATACCGTGGTAACTCATCTGACAAACCATTCAGCGGAAACATGCCAAACCTTGCGATGTAGCAGCAAAATTATCAAGGCTACTAGAATTAGCCCCTATATATCAACCTCATCAGTTGGTTCCTTGGCAGGCTCTTTTTTGTTCATTGGGTATGAAATCTTGAGGCTAATAACATAATGTACATTTTTTGCTTATTGAGTATAGTTATCTGTTCTCAGACCCTTGTCGATTTGTATGTTTAATGATACCACGTTAGTAATGCTGAGGTATGGATGCTAATGCAAAGCAAACTGTTTGAAATGTTTCCATGTAATGTAATGTTATAAATATTTGTAATTATTATTTTCTCTTGTCAGATATGGAAAACTGTTTGAAGTGCCCTGAGGATCACTGGCCTAATATAAGGAGAGATAATTGTATCCCAAGAATGATAGATTTCCTTTCCTATGAGGAACCACTAGGTGGCGGTATTGCAGTCCTTGCTGTTTCCTTTTCTGCTGTCACTGTTGCAGTGCTGGGGATCTTTATCAAGAACAAGGACACTCCAGTTGTACGAGCCAATAACCAGAACCTCAGCTACATCCTTCTTATCTCTCTTGCGCTGTGTTTTCTCTGTTCTCTGCTTTTCATTGGTCGTCCTCTGAAGGTGACCTGCCTGCTAAGACAAGTGGCTTTTGGGATTATTTTTACTGTTGCTGTGTCTTGTGTTCTGTCAAAAACCATCACAGTTGTCATCGCCTTTAATGCTATGAAACCCGACAGCAAATTGAGGAGATGGGTGGGGAGCAGAGTATCCAGCTGTCTTGTCTTCCTCTGCTCACTGGGGGAGGTTGTGATTTGCATTGTGTGGCTAATCCACTCTCCTCCATTTCAAGACTATGACACCCAATCAGAAGTTGGCAAGATGATATTACAGTGTAATGAAGGCTCGGTCACTATATTCTATTTCGCCCTCAGTTATATGGGACTTTTGGCTTTCTCAAGCTTTATTGTTGCATTCCTAGCAAGGAACTTACCAGACACTTTCAATGAAGCTCAGTATATCACATTCAGCATGCTGGTATTCTGCAGTGTTTGGGTCTCCTTTATCCCAGCATATCTGAGCACCAAAGGCAAATACATGGTGGCTGTGGAGGTATTTGCCATCCTGGCCTCCGGCGCAGGACTTCTGTGCTGTATCTTCATTCCCAAGTGCTATATTATCCTAATGAGACCTGAGCTGAATACTAAAGCCCATTTAACCATAAAAATGTAAAAAAAAATTATGGTTGGCGTCTTCTTATATACATCTAATATACTCCAAAGAAAGTTATGACTTAAAGGAACCAAAATATACTTAATACTCAAGTTAAACAATTTTGATCTATTTAATTTTAGGGTTAGTATACTGTAAGATGAAGAACAGGGAACCTCGCTCTAACCACTAAATATGGTAACATGTTAATACTGGGTGTGTGCTACCAGGGAAGTAGACGAATAGTCAAAACAAATGGGTTATGTTAAGAGGAACACGTCCCATAAACAGAAATCCCTTTAATGGTGCACAACAAAACCAAACAATGTATTAGTCTTGTGATGCAGAAAAGAGGACTGTTAAAACATAAACTTTAATAAGACTTAATTGTCATAAATGAATTGAAATAAAAATTAATTCCTCAAACACATAGATTCACCACCTTCCGGACTGTTTAACCATATACAGTATGTGCGCAATAGAGCAACGTTTCAAGGACTCCTGGCCCCTTCATCAGGCTTAATCATAATGTCCATCCAAGGAGGTTTAAATTGTCCCTGTGGATACACATGTGCCCCTGATCAGAGTCTCTCTGCACTGTGCAGCCATTACAGTGACGTCACACAGCTGCTGTTGGAGCTGGCTGCACTTCCTATCAGTACACAGGCAGAGCATCTGAAGCCTCACAGCAATACTGACAGACTGAACCATTAGGTCGCCGAGCATAGGAGATAAAGGAGCGGACCTGTGCAATGCACTCCAAAAGCAAAAGGGCTAATCCAGTTTGGAATTTGAAATGAATGACGTCACTTGAAGGGATGTGATTAATGACATCAAATAATTAACATTTGCTGTACAAACTAGAACTGGATTGTTGGAAATGTATATCTGTATTTAAACACTGATGTTGCATGTTTGATCTCTATACACCTGAAAAAGGTTGAATTATTTTTACCCTGAGATGTTGTTCTATTGCTTGTCTTCTTATATACTAATAAATGGTCGGAGGACCTTTTTGGACATCACAAATATGACTACATCTGCTTTATTTTTTATTGTTGGAAATTGTGATGGTTTGAGGGGATCCCACCACGGATATGCAATGCACCACTGAAATATATAGCTATTTTTCCCTACAACAGGAATTCAGAGCAAGTATACATTTTCCTGTATTAACTAAAGAGTCCACATGACTCTATTTTTTGAGGAAGGAAATTGCTCTTGCAATTATCTTTCAGAGACGATCCGCATCCCCCTAACCTCTGTAGAGACCCTGTTTCTGAGATACAAGCATTTATTCTCACAAGGTAAGAATAGTTTTCCGTTGGACATAATATGACAGAAGTACCAGGATGGCTTCTGCAGCTAACAGATATATGCAACATCATTGGTACTGTAGATCAGGGATGCGCAAAGTGGGGGCGTGCCCTACAAGGGGGCATAAGATTTTCGGTCGGGGGGCACGGCTGTTACAGGGGCCGCTCACTTCCCCGAAAGCTTTTAAAATAAATGCCGGGGACCACGCGAGGCCTCTATCACTTTTTACTTACCTTCCTTCCAGCAACGCGACTCCATTGCCACCCGGCATCAAATAACGCAGTGGATGTGACTTCCCGTGACCCCGCTATGTCATTTGATGCCGGAGCTGTGCAGGGAGGGGGGGTGCGAGCCCGAGGGGAGAGGAGACAGGGGGGTGCATGTAGGAAACTTTGCACACCCCGGCTGTAGATGATATTATGACTTTCTATTTGCAGGCATAGAGTATTTGTACGTTTTCTTCTGTCAAACACAGACCTAAAAACTTCAAATATCAACTAGAGGGGTTCTGGCCATTACTCAAAAACTTAAAGGGACTTCCTCATTCACATCAATAACATAAAAAAGACAATATTTGTATTACTGCATTAAAAATGGAATCTCTGTCATTTTCTTCATACTGATTAAATGCACGAGGCCTGAAGTTGCATTAACCTTTGCAACTATAAGTTTAAGTACTGTATACTGACACAAGGAAATGATTGCGCTGTGTAAATGCCTGTATTTATCATCAGTGTGATACATAGCCTACCAGCATCCCGATTCATCAGACTCTGTTACGGGTTAGTGCATCTGAATGGGACCTAACTCTGATTCAAGGTGAAGGAGCTTGAAAAAATTGGGGTCTAGTGAGGTAATTACTTGCTATCAATCCCTTACAATTGTTCACATAAACAGTTGTCTTTTCACATAAACAATTGTCTTTTCACATAACCAACCTCAGTTTTGTAATCTAGGAGTACAAGATCATTTATGGTGTCTCCTGGCTGAGCTTCAATAGCTGATTGAAACCTGCATAACTTTAATTTGTGCTAATTCATCCTAAACAATGGAGCATCTGGCAACCTCTTCTTCCACCTGTTCAACATCTCTCTAACTCACTCTCACTGGGGATATTCCCTCTTTCTGAGCTACTGTGCTTCATCATTGTGTTGTTTCTACTAGTTGCTATAACAGTGCAATCTCACTTCTAAACACACAATATACTGGAACTGCAATAAAGCCACAAAATATTCTCTACTGACTTTCAATACTACTGTAGTTCATAATTAGATATATGTGCACTGGTAAGGAAAATTTAGACTGGAAGGCATAACTGTGAAGATCACACGAAAAAGTGAAAGAAATGTAAAATGTGTGTACATATTGCTTGTGTTATAGGCTAATTAGTAAGTAGAGATGGGCACATTTCTTTTCTGGTTTTTGATCCAGTCTCCAGATGCTCTACCATGGCTCAGAGGGGGGAGAACAAGGATGTCCCAGCGGGAGGAGAGGTAAAGGGAAAAATGTAACCAAACAGAAAAAGTTGAAATCACAGAGGAGATTCTGAAAGAGAATGGAATCTACTGTATAATCTGTCTCAGTTACAGTTAACGTGCACAATTCAGTTTATTTAAAATCAGAGACAGAACATGAAACACAGATAGAGCTTAGTGCACATCCAGTGAAACTTATACACGGTACAGTGCCTAAATATATATGTATAGATATCTATTAAATAAAATGGTCTTTTAGTTTAACATTTTGGCCAAAGTGCTGTAAGCCCCCTGAGCCAATTCACGGCAGACCACATCTCAAGGGTCCCTAACACTAATATAAATTCTTAATAACCTGTGCATTACCAGGAAGAATGATTTATAATAAATCTGTCAAAATTAGTTGCATAGTTCTAAGTCTAATTGAAGCTTTTATTAACCTGTACATTACCAGGAAAAGCACTCTGTATTAGATTTGTCACAATCATACTGCAAGCAAGCAAGTTCCCCTGAGAGTGGGAGATGCGATGGAGTGAGCTTTTACCCATTTAAATGTGGGAGGGGGTGAGCTTCAACAAGATAGGAAGAGCCATCCTCCTTTCTAATCAGCTAAGACCAGCTGAACAAGAATTGTAAAACATACAGGACACCTGCAAGCTCATATTGAACCCCCAAAATAACCACAGCATATATATAAGCATATAAGTGTCACAGAGTAGTGCTACTGAGCATGGCAATATATATTTAAAACATTTTCTCTCATTGGGCACTTTCATTACAGTGACGGCCGCCTTTACCCTAGTGCGGCCGTATCAGCGCAACTCTGATAACCGCGGGCAGATGCAGTTTTTTAATTTTTTTTCCGGAATATGTCCCGGTATTTTAGCGCTCGTAATATTAGCATTTTATTATCGCTGTCTGCAATACTGCAATGCCGTCTAAAAACTCAGGGGGGGCATTCGCGAGCTGTTGTCTTCAAAGTCTAATACTTTAGCAGTTCAACTACAGTACGTCAGTATGCAGTCTGCGTGTGCACGCACAGTAATTGTAAATTTGCATATTTATACATGCATGTGCAGTGCTGTATGTCTCATTTGAACATTGTTGAAATGCATAGCCGTGTACTGTAACAGTATCACATTCCGGTGTATACAGTGTTCTCCCCTCGCTCGCCCCCGCACACACACAGGCTAATTTACTGCACTGCAGAATTTCAACTTCTTATCTTATCTACAGTGCAGTACACCTCTCCCACACCATTCATTTGAATGTGTGTCTTTCTGGTTTCAATCACATTCCTGCTTGCTACATAGCTGATGATTACTGCGCATGCATCTATAACTTCACCACTGCTTGCTTGCAAAGTTCAAGAGTGAGTGACCAAAAAAAATATATATTTTTTTCTCCTCATTTTTTATTTTTATTCTCTCCACAAGCCTGCCTAAACCATCTTGAAATTACGATATTCAATCTGTGCTGTAGCTTTTGACTGCGACACTGTGCGTTTGACTGCACATGGTTGATTTGTGTGTTTATGTATTTGGGGTTGTGGGGATCAAATTATTATGATGACCTGCCTGTTGAAAATATGTCATGTCTTTGAACTACAATACAGCTAATCCTTCATGCAGCTTTAGCCTATACCCTATTCCTCCCCCACCCCCCCCGCATACACACCCAGGGCTCGCTCAAGGATTTGAATCTGTTATCGACAACTCTCCAGAACCATTCTGTTTCTAAACCTTGTCATTGTGCTCTTAATCGTCCCTAGCCGAGCATCACCTCTCTGCGCCTGCGTGTAATCCTCTTTGGGAAGGGAGCAACATACTGTAGCTGATGATTACTGCGCATGACTCACATATCCACACCCCCCAACCCTTTGAGGCTTTGTTTACGGTAACGCATGTGATAATCCCTTCTCGAATTTGATATGTAAATCTGATTTGCACAGCACTGTGAAATTGAGAGTTAAAAAAAACCATAATCTGATTCATGTTTTTGATGCAGTAAGTTACCACTTTTTGTCATTCTTTCATTTTCTTTGGTGTAGGGGGGGGGTTGTCAATAATTATGATTATCATCAATGTAAAAAAATATTTATTTTATTTTATCAGGAACAAAAAATACAAATATACAAATAATCATGAATAATACAAAATGCAGTCTTTATTCAGTTCTTCTGGCAGTTGAAAATTGAGGGACGGTGGATAATCATGAATAATGCACATTGATAATAATATTAATTAATAATATGTAATATATAATAATATATATAATAATATAACATTTTCCGTCTTTATCTTCTTCCTCATTCTGTGTAGTTCATTGAGAGAGGGGAGGTTTTATGTGAATCATGTAGATAGAGTGGGGAAATGGTGCTCAGGAGTACTAGGATCTGTATCCTTATATTGAGAGGAAAAGAGCAAACACTGGGTTATGATTAATTAAATAATCAAGCACTAAACCTATAACGGGCCCTATAGTACCCTGAAGGTGGGGTAAGTGCACAGAGACACCCCCCCGCCTCATTGGGTAGGCACCAGGTAAACGTACTCACATGACTCCCAGTTGCTCTTTCCAAAGCGTGCTGCTGTATCCAGGTCAGGAGAATCCAAATGCAGTATATGTGCAGTGCACAGCAAAAAGTTGAGAGAGCGCAGGTCTGGCAAAAAGAACTCTTTAATGACAAGCCATAAAATAGAGGGTTGCAACCATTCTACTCGTTTCATGCAGGTTATGCACTTTATCTTCTATCTATCTTTGTCTTCTTGATAAAGTGCATAACCTGCACGAAACGCGTAGAAGAGTTGCAACCCTCTATTTTATGGCTTGTCATTAAAGAGTTCTTTTTGCCAGACCTGCTCTCTCTCAACTTTTTGCTGTGCACTGCACATATACTGCATTTATGTGAATCATGACTGCAGTTTAGATACTGTACACATAACTGTACACACAGTTCACAAACTTTACACATGATACCCTCCATCTCCCCCGTCCATCCTTTTTTTCTCTGAAAAGAAAAGAAAAAATGAGTGCAGTTAGGTGCATATTATGACATTGTGTACTGTATAACTAGTCTATACTGGAACTACTGTATACTGTGACTACTGTTAAATACTGTACTTTGTAACCAGGTGGCTGTTGCTGCTCTCTCATGAAAGAAAAAAATTGTGCAGTTAGGTGCATATTATGATATTGTGTGCTGAATAGCTACTCTATATTGGACTACAGTATGCAGTTAGTACTGTCAAACTAGTCTATACTTGAACTACTGTATACTGTGACTACTGTTAAATACTGTACTTTGTAACCAGGTGGCTAGTGCTGCTCTCACAGGAAAGAAAACATATGTCCAATACTTATCTGTATCATACTGTACTTACAATACTACAGTACAATACTATACCATATTACCTTCCTGATGCTTGCCCATTACGCGCGATCACAATAGGCAACACAGTCGCAATATGGTCAATATATTTATTGCATCATTCCACGGTGAGTACATCGTTCCAAAAACTCATTATGCCTTGCGCCAACTGATCCTTTTTGGAGGGTTTCAAGACTTTTCGGATATGGTCCTTCAGCTGATGCCAGACCATTTTGATGGGATTGAAGTCTGGCGATCTGTCATTGGAGGGGGGGAAAATGAGACACGGTTACCGCACTTACTCCGCTGGCATCTTCACCCAAGTTGATACCGCACTCAAGAATATACGCTGTTGACACGGTGTGCTTAGGATCGTTGTCCTGGTAGAAACGGTGACCATCTGCAACGTGCAATAAGGAAAAGGTTATGTAGCGATCCCTGTTATTATCGTATTGAGCCACAATTTGTTGGAGGGTATTGGTGTGTATCACCGGCTTTTTCCTGTATCTATGATCATGCAGATGGCAAAAGGCAAAAGGGCGTGTTAAAACCAACTAAGAAACAACAGTCGCTGCCAAGCAATGCACCAGCACTGGCTTCCAATAACGGTCCCACCGTCAGTGACAACCCTTGCTGTCTATCCATCAAGCCTGAGCCGGATTTCGCGTGCAGTTTCGATCAAGCTTGCATGTACCTAAGCAATTTCCAGCCTCATCAGCTGACTACAGGTGTACTAGTCCCGCTGCAAACTATCGACGTGGATGATCAAGAACACTGGACTGGCAGTGGCTCGGCGCCGGCGCCAGCTGAATGGGAAATTCTATGGAGAGTATTGTTGCCGTATTATTTTCTGTGTTTTTTTTATTTTGACAATACAGTATCAATATCGGCGCGATTCAAAAGTCAAGCGATTCTCCTGTAAGCAATATTATTGGCTGAACGGCTTCTCCAGTACAGTGCTGCAGATACTGAACAATTGGAGGAACGCTAGGCGCATGCGCATTGGAACCATCTTGAAACGCATATGCGTGTCATTACATCGACGGTAGGCGCATGCGCATGTGAACAGGAGACGCCCCCCGAGAAAATTATTGGTGGGACTGGCTGGGAACTTCTTTAGGGGGCTGACCATACTGTAACAGTAAAACTTTTCTTTTTGTTTATCCTCAGAAAAGAAAATGGCTAATGGAGGGATTTCGATGGATAATATCGCTTTGTGTTACAATGCCTGCACATTGCTGAATCGGATTTAAAAATCCACGTACCGGAGTCTACAGTTTAGCGGCCGTTGTTATTGATTAGGATAGAATACTGTACCTGAAACAGTATACTGATGTTTTCCGGCCGTACAGTATAAATTACTTTTTTATATACAGTATTCTGTGTAATAAACCCGAAAAAATAAAAACTATGCATTTATTCTACATGTATTACAGTACATACAGTATGTGTCTTCTATACAGTGCCAGTACATACAGTGCAGTACAGCATGTGTCTTCTATTTTTTTTAATACTCTTGTACTGAGCATGCCTACAGTATACAGTACAGTATGCCTGGACAGTAGTGTACATTCTAGAAACACTGTGTTTTGTTGCGGTATCAAAGGAGCCAATGGAACAATGTAAAACAAATCAACATGTTCTTTTATTGGTGGAGTAAGTACAAAAACATTTATTTACAAATACTGTAAAATGTAGAAACATTTTAAGTGCACAGCAATTCAAAACATCAACAGGTGTATGTTTTACTGCTACAGTAGTGAAAACATTTATGTATAGAAAGTAAAAACATTTACAGCCAGTCAGTATGGTTTACAGTCACATGTTTTAAAAACAAAAAACAAACAACGGCAAGGCAAAATATATACAGTGGGAATACATATACAGTGCAAAACAGTCTGCACCACTACAGTCCTCGAGGGCAGCAAACAGGCCTGGTTTTCAGGCAAACCTTTGAAAACCGTGCCTGTTTACGGCCCTCAGGGACTGGAATTGTGCATGTCCTGTGTGTGTGTACAGCAAGTTAAAAAATTTCTGTATACATGCAAGTTAAAACATACAAACATTTTTTTATTAATACCAGTTACAGTAAAACACACAACATCTCCTATATTTAAATAAGTGCAGCAGGTCAAAACATGTACAGTACCGTACAACAGTATTAAAAAATATTTAATATTAAATTAAATTATTTAATATTAAAAAAAATCTTTATTCAGAAAATACAGTTTACAAAACGCAACATCTCCTTTATTAAAGAAACATATACAGTACAGTGGGATGGTGTGCAAAACAGTCAGTCAGGCCTGCACCACTACAGTTCTCGAGGGCAGCAAACAGGCCAGGTTTTCAGGCAAACCTTTGAAAACCGTGCCTGTTTGCGGCCCTCAGGGACTGGAATTGTGCATGTTCTGTGTGTGTGTACAGCAAGTTAAAACATTTCTGTATACATGCAAGTTAAAACACACAACAACATCTCCTTTATTTAAGTACAGCAGGTCAAAACATGTACAGTACAGTTCAGCACAACAGTATGGTCTTACAGTGCCCGTGATTAAACCAGAAAGTCCACCAGATTGTCCGTCCATGGCCGATTCCTTGCAGTCTCGAACGCCTTTCATTACAGGATCTGTAATTGTATAAAAGCGCCGCAATTCCTCCAGAATGGTCTTTCTTAAATTGTCAGGAAGCGCCTTTTTTACGTGATTTCCTTTGTAGTTAACTCTGAAGGCCCAGTCACAGTACAAAGAGTAGGGCACATGGTGCTTAAAAAGTAACATGGCATACTTGTGGGGTGCACCAGCACTCATCATCCTATACTTCTCCCTGAGCACCGGTGGCAGATCGCACAGGGTGATGTCGGGCACCGTATCAATGCGTGCGAATGTAGGTCTTCTGGGAGCGGGTGTGCTTGAGGCGATGGGCGATGGTAGGTTGTCTGGGAGGAAGCTTTCCTCCGGTCTTGGTCACCATGTAGTCTCCCGGCGTGGTCTTGATGGGGTTGTCATGTCCTCCTCAACGGCATACATGTACACTACATCTTCTGGTGGAGGGGGTGCGCTTAGTGATGGAAGGGGGTCAATGCTCCCATTCAGCACATCCATGCCCCCCTCCGGCTTCGGCGTCGGGGAAACAGGGGCATGAACACCGAGCAAATGATGTATACCCGCTATGTCAGCCTCTATCTTCTCCATCCGTCGATCCATCCGTTAATCCATATGAAGCATCCGTTAATCCATATGTAGCATCCGTTGATCCATATGTAGCATCCTTGCTCCACATTTAGCATGGTCTCCAGAATCAAATCTATCTTTGCCAGCACAATAGAGTTCCAGGGGATATCCACACTTATCCCATTCAGCATCCAGTCTAACGAGCTGCTTCTTGTGCATGGCGTGTGGACATCTGGGTGGATGGGTGCAACGGAGGATGAGATGGGGATTCCATGGAGAGAAGCGGAAGCGTCACCGAATAAGGGTGGAGGAGGTGACCTTTGGATATCCGGTAGAGGAGAAGTGGCAGCGTCGTCGAAGAGGGATGGAGAAAATTACCTTTGGATTTCCGGGTGAGAAGCAGAGTCGTCTAAGCGCAAAGGAGAAAGTGACCGTGGATTTCAGGGGCACCAGCGTCGTCAGATAGAACTGGAGAAGATGGCCTGTGGGTTTCTGGGAGGGAGGCGGCAGCGTCGAGGAAGAGGAGTGGAGAAGACGGGCTGAAGATTTCCGGGACAGCAGCGGCAGAGTCGTCCAAGTGTATGCGAGGAAGTGGTCTGCGGGTTCGATGGGTTGGCTCCCATTCGTTTTGCGTCGAGAATACATCACCGTATTTCTTCTTGACATAATAAGGCTGACGTCTATGAAAACCCTTAGCCTTTGGGGTCAGCAGAATGTTTTCTTTATTGGCCTTAGCCTGTAGCTTTTGCTTTGGCGTGGAAACCACCTTTCGCTTTTTCTGCATGACAGGCACGGCAGAGGCGAGTGGGTTCCTGCGTCCGTAGAATCGGGGTTGATCCATGGAAGCAGATGGCATAATGCAGTATCTGGATGGACAAGGGCAAGTTCAAATAAAGATTATCGAGTGGTGAGCTACAGTATGCAAAGTGTGTAACCTTTTATGCATGGCGACGAGGTACAGGTGTTGAAAGTGGGCATACTCTAATTTGAGTCATTAACGTACAAATACACCATCCATTTTGTGGATTCACTGCACATTGAATACACATCGACTAAACATTCGACTACATTCTTGTGTTTGTATTTCTTTCTACTCGCAGCAATGCCTATTAAGAAGATTTCCAAGGAGCTCGGTATGCGAATTAAATAGATGTTCACGAGCGGACACCGAATTGCTGCTATCCAACGCTGGTTAGCTACTTCTGGCATCGTTGTGCCAGCAACTACTGTGAGCTATCATGCACACGGTAAAAACAGAGAACGCAAACGGGCACCAAGGGTAACTAACGCGTAAGTATATTTATACAACTTAAATGTACTTTTTTTTTTCATATAAAATATTGTACTCTAGATCTATATACTGTATGTAATATTTATATTACAATAGTATAAATATTTTTTAGATTAATATTTATATTATAATAGTACGTATATATATTTTGCATATTTATATTTATATTACAACAGTATAAATATTTTGTATATTTTTATTACAACAGTATACAGTATATATTTTGCATATTTATATTTATATTACAACAGTATATATATTTTGTATATTTATATTTATATTACAACAGTATATATATTTTGTATATTTATATTTATATTACAACACTATACAGTATATATTTTGCATATTTATATTACAACAGTATATATATTTTGTATATTTATATTTATATTACAACAGTATATATATTTTTTATATTTATATTTATATTACAGCAGCATATACATATTTTTTATATTGCTGCATATTAATAGTTTGTTTTTCTTTACATTGTAGGGAGACAACTCTTCTGGTGGACAAAATAAGTGAGGATAATGATGAGAAGAGTGCATTAATGGTCAAATACACTCTGCAGGAAAATCACAATCTCACTGTATCCGAGACCAGCATAAAGAAGATGAGACGCAGCATTGGATGGAAATATGGAAGTGTGAGGTTAGTACTGGACAGTACAGGAGTTAAAAGTGTTATTTAGGAAACTGCACTGTACCGCTAAAATTATTTATTCCTTGTCATTACAGAGCGTACCCCATGATATGGGACGTAAAAAAAATAAAAAGAGTGGTCCAGGCCCAGGCATGGATCGACAGTGGAGAAACTTTCCAGGATTGCATCTTCACTGACGAGTCTACTGTGTCGCTGGAGAGATTTGCAACCTTTGCATTCCACAAAAAAGGCCGCATATCTTTGAAGCCACGGCCAAAACACCCCGTAAAGCTGCATGTGTGGGATGCCATCTCTACGCGTGGACCAGGATGCATTGTCATCTTTGAACGTAAAATATATAAAATATAATGTAGCCTTATGCACTGTACTTTACTAGTATAGCCTCACTGTATGCACTGTACTGTACTATTGTGCAGTTTTTTGAGCACTTTTCTTTTCTTGCTATAGGAATCATAATCAAAAAGATAAAGAAAAAGCTCCCTATACGCCGCACTAGAGATCACCTATATCTATGTTAAAACTTAATATTTATTTGTAACCAATTAAAATGTGTTTATTGCAGCAGTAATGTGAACCAAAGT
The DNA here is from genome assembly GCF_040206685.1 of Ascaphus truei. Lineage (NCBI taxonomy): Eukaryota > Metazoa > Chordata > Amphibia > Anura > Ascaphidae > Ascaphus > Ascaphus truei. Next base: position 14,518,222 of record NC_134486.1, read on the forward strand.
AATTAAAATGATTGAAATAAAAACGGAGAGGTGAACTGTGTACCTAATAGAGATGACAGTGTAGATCAAAATCACTATTGTCAATTGGAGTGTCCCACCACTATATAATTATACTAGAGGTGGTAGTGATTATGCTACAGTATTATGTCATATGAAACCTACTCCTAGATGGTAGTGAGGGGTGTAACCTGAATTAATGTGTACACTTGGTTTGACAGGTGGATTCAATGATAGATCAGGTATATATACACATTTGTGCCAGACCGTCAGGTTCAATATTTAGTGAGCCTGTGGGTCTGTCATGGTGAACACTAGCAGTTGATGCAAGATCACAAAGTATGTGTCTTGTACTGTGAACCATGAACCATGCAATAGTTAAGGAGTAGTCAGAGTGTTGTGCTTCCTAATGAAGTCTCCGAAACACTCTGAAAGGAATAGGCAACAGACCTCTCCGATATTGCCAGCGTACTAGGTTGTAACGCTTAGCATGCCCTACATATGTTTCACCTGTAGTGGCTTCATCGGGGGCAAAGACAGAGTGATTCCCTTGCTTATTTATACACTTTATTGTTACCTTATTGGTTAATGGGTTCCAGGCTCTGATTGGTCCTCAGACAAATGTATCACACCCATACTTCAGAAACACGAAGGAGAAGGCTCTGATTGGCCCTGTCAGATCACATGGCCAGTCACATATCTGTGTACTTCTGGTCATGTGTGCCAAAGTTCCTTTTCCAATGGTGGCTGGGAGTTGCGTCGCATCATCAGCGCGCGACATCCCAATAATTTCGGCAAACTGCAATGTGTTAAATGTCACTAGCTCTAAAATGACCGTATCCAGTGTAGAATAAGCTGTCACGGCATAATGTCATGGGGCTATACTGTATCCCTGGATTGATATGATTTGGATGTTTACTGCCCGTGATATCTAAAGCCTATTGGTGGGAAGTAGCGTCGCGTCATCAATGCGCGACGTCACCATCAGTAGTGTTTACATTTCACTCAAGGTTCCTTCCCACGTTAGTATGTTTGTGGTGTGGTTACCATAACTACCCGCGATGCTCTGTCCTGATTGGTCAGAGGTTCCGTCGCGTCATCGAGGCCCGATTTTAGTTTCAACTTTACAACTAGATGCCACTGCGATCGATATGCTTAATGGTCAAGTCAGTACATTTAGAAAGTTGTAAATCGCTAGCATGTTACCCCACAAATTTGGAATATAGTGTACTGAGGTGGCAGATGTTGTTATGATGGTACTTCATAATGCCTTCACTCCCTGGCTGATAAATGTGTCCTGTTGGACAGGGAGGGCTACTAGTCTGCACTCATGTACACTCTACATTTCATGTCAGTGTTTTTCTTTCATGTACCAATAAAATCATATAGCGCAATTGTGTGTTTCTTAATGACCATTTGTGTAATGTGACATCAGTTAGAGCTAATTATTTAAAAAAAGAAGAAAACCTTTTAGTAGCGTTTGTTGTTCATTTAGCATGAAGTATGGGGATTTATGTTCCAAAGGAATAATGATTATTGTAGAGGTGAATTAATAGAAGCAATCAGGGTTATATCTCTGTTGATCGGTATCACGAACGAATGATTGCATGAATGAGTCGAAAAGGGGAATGAAAAAGTCAGATCTATATTTAAAGATCTGTATTTAAAGAAAGGGGGTGAAGAGGAAGCCCTCATTCAGACCTGATGGGGATAGGGTCTCCCCCAAACATCAGAAACCCTAGATCTCTATTTAAACGAACGAGAAGGGGAAAGGGAGGGGAGAGGAAGAAAAACCAAACGCAGAGGTTACAACAAGAGCAGGAAGGGAACGTATCACTAGCACCAGACCGCTCACACGACACATTCATTATGAATCTCACTGATTTTGCACTAAGCACAGAGCATATCAAAGTCCTGAAACGAGGCCTCTCATATTCTCCCACCTCTAATATGGATCATTTCGATTGCATAAAGGACACCAATTTATTCGCCAGAAAATTATTGCTGCATAAATATTATAAAAAAATCCAACTAGCTAGATCCAAAAATTTGGACTCTGAGGAAATGAGCACAGTTGATCTAGATAATCTAGATATTCTTTTGGAATTATGTGAAGAAAGTGAAAGACCATTGGGAATAGGCCCATTCACAAAACTCAAACCAAGGAGTAAATTCACTCCCCAAATGGATGTATGCAGCAATGTTGAAACTTTCGTTAAAATGGTGTCCAAAGAAATAGAATCCATAGTAATAGAGGGTAAAAACACAAAGAGAAATATGGACCAAAAAGAAAGGGCAGCACTCAAAGAATTATCAGATAGGCAAGACATCACAATAAAAAGCTCAGACAAAGGAGGGAATATAGTTATACAGAAAACAGATGACTATGTTAAGGAAAATTTGAGACTTCTAGGTGACATCAATTGTTACAGAATCCTAGATCAGGATCCGAATCCAATCTTTATGAAAGAACTCAAAACCCTGTTAGATCAAGGACTAGAAGATTTAGTAATCTCTAAACAAGAACATAAATTCATGTATAACCCATTCCCCAAAACAGCAACCTTTTACAGTCTACCAAAGGTGCATAAAAACTCCACACATCCACCGGGCCGCCCAATTGTATCGGGCATTGGGAATCTCACTGAGGGCCCAAGCACCTATGTGGACAAAGTACTGAGAACTTTTGTTAAATCTCTGCCTTCACATGTACAGGATACTCGTGATGTCTTGAAACGCCTAGAAGGAATTACAGTGGATGCAAATACAGTTTTATGTAGTATGGATGTTGAGTCACTATACACCAGCATCCAGCATCCAGTAGGGTTAAAGACAGTAGCCTCTTTCCTCTCCACTCGGGGCATCAGATATCTAAAGCATAACGAGTTTGTATGTGATCTCCTATCTTTTGTCCTAACACACAATCACTTCACATTCAACAATAAACTCTATCTCCAGGTACAGGGAACTGCAATGGGCACAACATGCGCCCCAACATATGCTAACCTGTACCTGGGTTGGTGGGAAGAAAATAGTGTGTTCAATGAGAGTATGACCATCTTCACGGATAATATCACTATGTGGATTCGCTATATAGATGATATTCTGATATTATGGAAGGGTAGCAAACAACTATTTAACACCTTCGTGAAAACTCTGAATACGAATAGTCATAACCTACGCCTAACATCTGAGATCAGTGAAGAATCTCTGGTTTTCTTGGATTTAAAAATTTCCATCAATCATGATGGAACAATAAATACGGTATCACACGCAAAAAAAACAGCAACAAACAGCTATCTAAGGGCAGACAGTCACCACCCGGCCTCATTAATCAAGGGTATCCCGACGGGCCAGTTCCTCCGTATTAGGAGGAATTGCTCCAACTCTGCAGACTTCCATCGGCAAGCAGAAACGATGAAGGAAAAATTCCTGAATAGAGGCTACAGCAAAACACATGTTAAAAAAGCTTATAAAAATGCAGAACAAGTCAATAGGGAAAAACTATTGTACTCAAAAAGGGAACTGGTCATGGATAAAACAATCAGATACATAGGTACCTACAGTGCCCAATGGAATAAGATTAAATCCATCTATAGGAAATATTGGCACATCCTCTTGGAGGACAAAGATCTTTGTGAAGTGCTAAAACCATATCCAACAATGGTGCCAAAAAGATCAAAGAACTTAAAGGACTCATTAGTCCACAGCCATTTCCAAAATAAATCACAATTCCAAACGTGGCTTCCACAAAAAACAACGGGTACCTATAAATGTGGAACATGCAAAGCGTGCGCATATATCAATACCAGTAAAAACTTCCAAAGTACCTCTAATAATAAAAAATTCCAAATAAAAAGTTTTATAAACTGCAAGAGTACACATGTAGTTTACCTCATCACTTGCAAATGCGGGATAATATGTAGGCAAGACAGGTCGCCAGTTCCGTAGACGTATATTGGAACATGTTGGGTCGATCAGGAATGCGCTTGATACCCCGGTATCATGCCACGTACGGGGATACCACGGGGGGGACATTAAGTCCTTAAGCTTTCAAGGCATTTTCTGCCTCAAAACCAATATGAGAGGAGGAGACTGGGACAAAACTCTCTTACAACAAGAGTCCCGGTGGATATACCAACTTTCCACCCTATCCCCATCAGGTCTGAATGAGGGCTTCCTCTTCACCCCCTTTCTTTAAATACAGATCTTTAAATATAGATCTGACTTTTTCATTCCCCTTTTCGACTCATTCATGCAATCATTCGTTCGTGATACCGATCAACAGAGATATAACCCTGATTGCTTCTATTAATTCACCTCTACAATAATCATTATTCCTTTGGAACATAAATCCCCATACTTCATGCTAAATGAACAACAAACGCTACTAAAAGGTTTTCTTCTTTTTTTAAATAATTAGCTCTAACTGATGTCACATTACACAAATGGTCATTAAGAAACACACAATTGCGCTATATGATTTTATTGGTACATGAAAGAAAAACACTGACATGAAATGTAGAGTGTACATGAGTGCAGACTAGTAGCCCTCCCTGTCCAACAGGACACATTTATCAGCCAGGGAGTGAAGGCATTATGAAGTACCATCATAACAACATCTGCCACCTCAGTACACTATATTCCAAATTTGTGGGGTAACATGCTAGCGATTTACAACTTTCTAAATGTACTGACTTGACCATTAAGCATATCGATCGCAGTGGCATCTAGTTGTAAAGTTGAAACTAAAATCGGGCCTCGATGACGCGACGGAACCTCTGACCAATCAGGACAGAGCATCGCGGGTAGTTATGGTAACCACACCACAAACATACTAACGTGGGAAGGAACCTTGAGTGAAATGTAAACACTACTGATGGTGACGTCGCGCATTGATGACGCGACGCTACTTCCCACCAATAGGCTTTAGATATCACGGGCAGTAAACATCCAAATCATATCAATCCAGGGATACAGTATAGCCCCATGACATTATGCCGTGACAGCTTATTCTACACTGGATACGGTCATTTTAGAGCTAGTGACATTTAACACATTGCAGTTTGCCGAAATTATTGGGATGTCGCGCGCTGATGATGCGACGCAACTCCCAGCCACCATTGGAAAAGGAACTTTGGCACACATGACCAGAAGTACACAGATATGTGACTGGCCATGTGATCTGACAGGGCCAATCAGAGCCTTCTCCTTCGTGTTTCTGAAGTATGGGTGTGATACATTTGTCTGAGGACCAATCAGAGCCTGGAACCCATTAACCAATAAGGTAACAATAAAGTGTATAAATAAGCAAGGGAATCACTCTGTCTTTGCCCCCGATGAAGCCACTACAGGTGAAACATATGTAGGGCATGCTAAGCGTTACAACCTAGTACGCTGGCAATATCGGAGAGGTCTGTTGCCTATTCCTTTCAGAGTGTTTCGGAGACTTCATTAGGAAGCACAACACTCTGACTACTCCTTAACTATTGCATGGTTCATGGTTCACAGTACAAGACACATACTTTGTGATCTTGCATCAACTGCTAGTGTTCACCATGACAGACCCACAGGCTCACTAAATATTGAACCTGACGGTCTGGCACAAATGTGTATGTATACCTGATCTATCATTGAATCCACCTGTCAAACCAAGTGTACACATTAATTCAGGTTACACCCCTCACTACCATCTAGGAGTAGGTTTCATATGACATAATACTGTAGCATAATCACTACCACCTCTAGTATAATTATATAGTGGTGGGACACTCCAATTGACAATAGTGATTTTGATCTACACTGTCATCTCTATTAGGTACACAGTTCACCTCTCCGTTTTTATTTCAATCATTTTAATTACTTTGGTTCACATTACTGCTGCAATAAACACATTTTAATTGGTTACAAATAAATATTAAGTTTTAACATAGATATAGGTGATCTCTAGTGCGGCGTATAGGGATTTTTTTCTTTATCTTTTTGATCAACATTAACCTTTTCCCTGCCAGCACCACCTATACACTTTATTGCAGTTTATGTTCCTATATCACACAGGTTATATCATTTAGGGTTTTCCCTCCTTTCACATTAGTATAGTGCAAGGTGCACACATTATGACCTTCTGGTCATTCCACTCCCCCACTATAGGAATCATAAATAAAGCTTTCTTCCAAGACAACATTGTCCCTGAGATAGTGCAATACATCACACGCGAGTTCCCGGATGGTCACCGTTTCTACCAGGACAACGATCCGAAGAACACCGCGTCAAAGGCGCATATCCTTGAGCGCGGTATCAACTGGGAGAAGACGCCAGCGGAGTAAGTGTGGTATCCGTGTCTCATTTTTTTCCCACTGTTTTTACTGTGTACTGTATCTCATAAACTAATTGTCCTTTTTTTCCAATGACAGATCACCAGACTTTAATCCAATCGAAATTGTCTGACATCAGCTGAAGGACCATATCCGGAAAGTGGTGAAACCCTCCAAAAAGGACGAGTTGTTGAAAGGCATAATGAGTTTTTGGAATGATGTACTCACCGTGGAACGCTGCAATAAATATATAGACCATATTGCGACTGTGTTGCCCATTGTGATCGCGTGTAATGGGCAAGCATCAGGAAAGTAGTACTGTTCTGTAGTATTGTAAGTACAGTATGATACAGGTAAGTATGTACCTGTATGGCACAGATTTTTTCGTTCCTAATAATCAGAGTATACAGTAGTTACAGTTTTTTCTTTACAGAGAGAGCAGCACCAGCCATCTGGTTACATAGTATTTAACAGTAGTCAGAGTAGAGTATACAATGGTTCCAATATAGACTAGTTTGACAGTATTACAGTGAATGCCTACTAACTGCTCAATTTTTTTCTTTCCAGAGAAAGCAGCACCAGCCATCTACAGTAGTACTACACATCACAAAATGCCATAATACAGTACGTAAATAACTGCACTAATTTATGGTTTTCTTGTCGTTTCAGGAAACAAGGGTGGCCTGGGAGGAGGTGGGGATTGTGTCCAGTCTAATCAGTTTGTACAGTCAAATGTACAGTATATAAACAGCAGTAATGATATACACAAAACCTCTCCTCTCTCAATGAACTACTGTACTGTTCACAGAATGAGGAACAAGATAAAGACGGAAAAAATAATATTACTATATATATATAATTATACATTACAGTATATATTATTAAATAATATTCTTATAAATGTGCATTATTCATGTTTATCCATGTTTTACAAATGTTTTCTAAATGTTTATCCAATTTCAATCTGCCAGAAGAACTTAATAAAGACTGCAATATGTATTATTCATGATTATTTTTACATTTGTATTTTTTGGTTCCTGATAAAATAAAATAAATATTTATTCACATTCCTGCTAATCATAATCATTGACAACACCCCCCCCTACCTCACACCACACCAATGAATAAGAATGAATGACAAAACAACATGGATCAGTGAATGTTTTTTTAAAATCTCAATTCTCACTATGCTGTGCAAATCAGATTTACATTTCAAATTCGATAAGGGATTTTCCAAAGCGTTACTGTAAACTAAGCCTCAAAGGGTTGGGGGGGGTTGGGTTAATCATGTGCAGTAATCAGCTAGCTCCCATCACTAAGAGGATTACACGCAGGCACAGTGAGGCTTTGTAGCTCGGCTATGGACGGATTAAGAACACAATGGCAATATTCAGAAAATTAACGACTCTGTGGAGGGGGGTTGGGTGACTCATGCGCAGTAAGCAGCAAGCTCCCATTTCAAAGAGGATTAGAGTACACGCAGGCGCAGTGAGGCAATTGACGCTCGGCTAGGGACGGATTAAAAACACAATGACTAACTTCAGAAAATCAATGACTCTGTGGAGGTGTCTGTCGACAAGAGTTTGTGTATGCGTGGGGGAGGGATGAAGGATTAGTTGTGCAGCAGTTCAAAGAAATTACATAGAGTAGAGTACAGTACAGTCATTTCAAAAGGCAGTTCATCATAATACTGTAATTTGATCCCTACACCCCCAAATACAGTACATAAAAAGCACACAAATCAACCATGTGCAGGTAAACGCACAGATTGAATATTGTAATATCAAGATTGTTTTTGCAGGCTTGTGGATAAAATAACAGTTAAAAAATCAAATAATAAAAAAAAAAATTGGGGGAGCACTCAAACAAGCAGTGGTGGGTGAAGTTACAGGCGCATGAGCAGGAATCAAGTAGCTCCCATCCGAAAGAGGATTACACACAGGCGCATACTGTAGAGAGGTGATGTGCAAATCAAATTCGAGAAGGTATTTTCCAAAGCGTTTCCGTAAAAAAAGCCTCAAAGTTCCCATCTCAAAGAGAATTACACGCAGGCGCAGTGAGGCTTCGTAGCTCGGCTATGGACGGATTAAGAACACAATGGCAAGATTCAGAAAATTAATGACTCTGTGGAGAGGGGTGGGTTGGGATAGTCATGTGCAGTAAGCAGCTAGCTCCCATCTGAAAAACGATTACACGCAGGCGCAGTGAGGCGATGTAGCTCGGCTATGGACGGATTAAGAACACAATGGCAAAATTCAGAAAATTAATGACTCTGTGGAGAGGGGGGGTTGGATAGTCATGTGCAGTAAGCAGATAGATCCCATCTGAACAAGGATTACATGCAGGCGCAGTGAGGCTTTGTAGCTTGTCTATGGACGGATTAAGAACCCAATGGCAAGATTCAGAAAATTAACGACTCTGTGGAGAGGGGGGGGTTGTGATAGTCATGCGCAGTAAGCAGCTAGCTCCCATCTGAAAAAGGATTACAGGCAGGCGCAGTGAGGCTTTGTAGCTCGGCTATAGACAGATTAAGAACACAATGGCAAGATTCAGAACATTAAAGACTCCGTAGAATTTCAAATCCTTGAGCTAGCCTTGTGTGTTCGTGGGGGAGGGGGCTACAGGGCACAACTGCATGAAGTTCAAAGATAAAGACAAACTTTAATTTCAAAAGACAGTTCATCATAATAATACACCCCCAAATACAGTACGTAAAAAGCACACAAATCAATCATGTCAAACGCACAGGGTCGCAGTCAAAAGCTACAGCACAGATTGAATATCGTAATACAGTATCAAGATGGTTTTTGCAAACTTGTGGAGAATATAAAAATAAAAAAAATTGGAATAAAAAAAAATGTTGTTTTATTTTTTTGGGGTCACTCACTCAAGCAAGCAAGCAGGCAGTGGTGGGCGAAGTTACAGGCGCATGTGTTGTAATCACCTGCTGTCAAGCAGGAATGTGATTGAAACAAGACATACGTTCAAAGGAATGTTGTGGGAGAGATGTACTGCATTGTAGAGAAGATAAGAAGTTGAAATACCCTGCAGTGCAGTTAATTATCTTGAGCGAGGGGAGAGCGAGGGGAGGTGCTGTGCCTTTCACGAGAGAGGTGGAGAGAGCCAGAGGAGCGCTCTCGAGAATGGGGAGCTGGGGGGCGGCCTAAGTGAAGTGAGCCGCAGAGAGCATGTTCTGTGTGGGGGGGGGAGCGGTGTGTGTGCAGGAGAGCACCGGGGGGAGGGTGAGAGCCATGGGAAGGGAGCAGTGTGTGTGAGGGAGAGCGCGGGGAAGGGAGAGCACCGGGGAAGGGAGAGAGACATTGGAAGGGAGCGGTGTGTGTGAGGGAGAGCGCCTGGTGAGGGAGTGCGCCGGAGGGAGGGAGTGGCCTTTTGGAGAAGAGAGCAGTGGGGAGGTGAGAGTCGGGAAGGTGAGAGCGCCGGGGAAGGGAGAGGCCTGTGGGAGGTAAGAGCAGGAGAGAGCGTGCTCTGGGGGGCCAATGAGAGCCGTGGGGGAGCGGGACATGGGGGGGCAGAGACACTGGCCAATGAGAGCCGTGGGAGGGCGGGCGGACCGACGGACCAATTAAATGGTCTCCAGACACTCAAAAACAAGATTTTCGATTATATAGATATAGATAAATATACTTACGCGTTAGTTACCGTTGGTGTCCTCGTGTGTTGATAGCACACGGTGTGGTTGATGGCTCAATGAGGCCAGAAGCAGCTAACCAGCGATGGATATCTGCAATTCATTGAAAGCTCGTGTACATCTCCTTAATTCTCATGCTGAGATCCATTGAAACCTTTTTAACAGGCATTGCTGTGAGTAGAAAGAAATACAAGCACAAGAATGTATATTCAATGTTTAGTCGATGTGTATTCAATGTGCAGTGAATCCACAAAATGGATGGTGTATGTATACGTTAATGACTCACACATTAGAGTACGCCCACTTTTAACACCTGTACCTCGTCGCCATGCATAAAAGGTTACACACTTTGCATACAGTAGCCCACCACTCGATGATCTGTATCTGAACTTTACCTGGTCCAGAAACTGCATTGTGCCATCTGTTTCCATGGATCAACCCCGATTCTACAGACGCAGGAAGCCACCCGCCTCTGCCATGCCTGTCACGCAGAAAAAGCAAAAGGCAGGAGCCATTTCCAAGCCAAGTCCAACACGAAAGGCTAAGACTAATAAAGAAAACCTTCTGCTGACCCCAAAGGTTTTAATACACATAAACTACTCTTCGACGACGCTGCTGCTGGTCCCCTGGAAATCCACGGGTCACTTTCTCCATTACACTTAGACGACTCTGCCGCTTCTCGCCCGGAAATCCACAGATCACTTTCTCCATCCCTCTTCGACGACACTGCCCCTTCTGTCCCGGAAATCCACAGGTCACCTCCTCCATCCTTCTTCGACGATGCTGCCGCTTCTCTCCAGGGAACCCAAATCTCATCTTCTGTAGCACCCATCCACCCAGATGTCCACAGCACCCCGTGCACAAGAACCAGCTCGTTTGACCGCATGCTGAATGGGTTAAGTGTCGATATCCCTGGGAACTCTACTATGCTGGTAACGATAGATCTTCTTTTAGAGACCATGCTAAATATGGATCAACGGATGGAGAATATGGATCAACGGATGGAGAAGATGGATCGACAGATGGAGAAGATAGAGACTGACATAGCGGGGATACACAATTTGCTCGGTGGTCATGCCCCTGTATCCCCGACGCTGGAGCAGGAGGGTGGCATGGATGTGATGAATAGGACCTTCGACCAACTTCCAACACCCGCTCCACCAGAAGAATTTGTGTACATGTATGCCGTTCACGAGGAGGATAACATGACAACCCCGTCAAGACCACACCATGAGACAACACGGCGACTAAGACAGGAGGAAAGCTTCCTCCCAGACAACCTACCCTCGCCCGCCGCCACAAGTACACCTGCTCCCAGAAGCACACCCGCTCCCAGAAGCACACCCGCTCCCAGAAGCACACCCGCTCCCAGAATCCAACCTACATACGCTTGCATCGATACGGTGCCGGACATCATCCTGCGCTAGCTGCAACCGGCACTCAGGGAAAAGTATAGGGTGATGAGTGCTGGTTTACCCCAGAAGTATGGCATGTTAATTTTTAAGCACCACGTGTCCTACTTGGTGTACTGAGGGTGGGCCAACAGTGTAAACTACGAAGGAAATCGCAAAAAAAGGACGCTTCCTGAATATTTAAGAAGGACTATTGTGGAAGAATTGTGGCACTATTTTTCAATTACAGATCCTTTAATGAAAATCGTTCGAGACTCCATTAATGGCATTTTGCGTGATATAAGGCATCGGCCCTGGAAGGACAATCTGGTGGGGATCGAATTTGCGTGACTGTTCAACTGTTGTTTTTTTTTTACTTGTTGCGTGTTTTAACTTGTATAAATAAAGAAATGTATTTACTAACACCATACTGTTGTGCTGTAAATGTTTTGACTTTCTGTACTTTAATAAAGGAGATGCTGCGTGTTTTAACTTGTATTAATAAAGAAATCTATTTACTAACACCATACTGTTGTGCTGTAAATGTTTTGACTTTCTGTACTTTAATAAAGGAGATGCTGCGTGTTTTAACTTGTATTAATAAAGAAATGTGTTTACTAACACCATACTGTTGTGCTGTAAATGTTTTGACTTTCTGTACTTTAATAAAGGAGATGCTGCGTGTTTTAACTTGTATTAATAAAGAAATGTGTTTACTACAGTAACACCATACTGTTGTGCTGTTAATGTTTTGACTTTCTGTACTTTAATAAAGGAGATGCTGCGTGTTTTAACTTGTATAAATAAAAAAATGATTTTACTTAAACAAGACCTGCACAATTCCAGTCCTCGAGGGCCACAAACAGGCCTGGTTTTCAAGGTTATCCTGAAAACCGGGCCTGTTTGCGGCCCTCGAGGACAAGAGTTGTGCAGGCCTGACTTACCGTACTGTACACCATCCTACTGTAAATGTTTTGACTTTCTGTACATAAATGTTTTCACTAGCAGTAAACCATACACCTGTTAATGTTTTGAATTGCTGTACACTTGAAATGTTTATAAATTGTATTTGTAAATAAAAAAAAATTGTACTTACTCCAATAATAGAAAATGTTGATTTGTTTTAAATTGTTCCATTGTCTCCTTTTATACTGTAACAAAATACAGTGTTTCTAGAACATACAGTACTGTTCAGGCATACTGTACAGTGCCATACTGTATACTGTAGGCATGCTCAGTACTGTACATCACAAGAGTATTAAAACAATACATGTACGGGCGAAAATTTGTAAAAGTCATAGTTTTCGATAAAATACTGATAAATTTGACCAACTGTTGCCATCTTATCGTCTGTTGCATTAATCGCGGCCCATATTAAATAAGCGTATGTTCTGTCAGGTTTTTGGAACATGGACTGCGGTGGTGCACTCATGTCGGGACTTGCAAGGCAATTAAACTCCAGACACAGAGCATGTACAGTATTTTTTAATATGAAAAGCCTAAATTGATACATTATTGTAACTTCTTCAGTACCAAGGCCAATTTACAATGGACCACTGTGGTATTATTTTTAACACCTGCAAGTCGACACATTACTGAAGGGCATGCGCATTACAATTCATGAATATCTGCCACCTGGCGGATATGTGAAGAATTGCAACCAATTAAATCCGAACCATTATCAATAAACACATCAACCGCAACATGAATGCGGTATGAATGCGGCATGACCGTGGTGAAGTGCGTGGCATTCAGAAAAATTCTCGAAAAAATTCGGAGATGTTGGAGAATAAAAGGGGCCGCGGCTGTATATCATTAGACTATGTGATATTGTTTTGATTACTGCTATTTGCTGCATCACGTTTAGCAACAACACATTACCCAGCCGATTTCATTGGTGATAAGGGGTATTTAATGCGCATGTGCTTCCTCAATCATGACCTCCTGATGAAGCATTGATTGCGAAACCGGTAGGGGTCACGAGAGGCAGCTGTGTGCAGTCTCCCATTGGCTGGAACGAGATCCCTAGGAAGTGTTTGCAGAGAGGTTATCCTGCTGTGGGTTCGTGTGTCCGGACAATATTGCGTCCACACTGAACCCCTGATGCTACTTCTTGCGGTTAGTTTCGTTCCCCTCAATTGGGTTTGTTTTTTTCTAGGTGTTATTAGACATCCTCAGTGGATATATTTTTAACTCATCTAGTTGTTTACTTCACTGAAGTTATGCTTTTGGTTAAGCATTTATAGGGTGTGATTTACCATACATAGTACATGCTTCATATGTGTATTTTTATGTGTTTTTGTTTTGTACATTTTATTTATTGATTATTGTCTTTTGGTCACAGTGACCTTTATTAAATTTTATTACATTTTGTGAAACACCTTTTACTAATCTGTGGTGCGCTTGTGTGTGTTTGTTTTGTTTTATAATGTGAATGATGCTAATAAACGTTTTCTAACCAGGCCCATAGGGATATATTGTTGTGGGAAGTGCAAAATGTGTAAATACAGCTCAACCCCCTTATAACGCTGTGCTTGCTGTCCAAAGAATCACATCGCGTTATAAGCAGATTGCGTTGAAAATAATGTACAATTGTATGCATTGTACAATAAAGTATTTAAGATAGCAATAATCGTGTTGTAAAGTATTCATAAATACGAAAATTGCGAGTCATGCTTGCATCGCGTTATAAGCTGACTCGCGTTGTAACGGATCGCGTTGTAACGGGGTTGATCTGTATACAGTATGTCTCGCGACAAGATTGCTGGGGATTGCATGACTGGGGTTGAACACAAAGTACAACAGTTTATTAATCGTCTTTCAAATTTTGTCATTCACGTGATCGACTGTCCTTGCAAATCATATTATGCAGGGAAAACAATCAGACCCATAAAAGTACGTATAAGGGAACACGTAAATGGGATAAAAAATGTTTAAAGATTATTAGACATAGGAAAGAAAATCCACAATTTAGCATTGCACTTTTTGGAACATCATAATGGTATTCCAGAGAGTCTGTATGCCAGGGGCCTTGAAATAGTTGCTACAAATCCAAGAAGGGGAGATAGGGAGTTAACACTTCTCTAAAGAGAGCAATATTTGGATTTTACATTACATAGCAAATCCCCATCAGGCCTCAATGAAATGATAGAGCTTAATCCATTTCTTAAAGAATAACAACGAAAGGGTCTTGCTCTATTTTTACTATATATGTTCTTCTTTATTCTGGGAACACATTAAAGACATTATAGTATACAGTATTCTTTATGGAATCAAATCTCATTCACGGGTTTTTGGGGATTTCATGAATAAATAAACTGGGTTTGTGCGATGTGTTTAAATTATTTTTAGACCATGGTTTCATTTGAGGTAATTTGAGCCTCTGATGATGTTTATCATTAAGATATATATATATATATATATATATATATATATATATATATATATATATATATATATATATATATATATATAGTATCTTTATTATTAATATGTCTATTTGATGTTTATTGAATTTTATGAAATGTATTCAATATTCTATTTATATCTGGTATTATATTAACTATATGATAAATATTTTTGTAATAATATGTTGGTGCTTTTAAATTTTAGAGATGAGATGTGTTACTATTATAGACATACTGTATATTATAGTCAATAGGTAGTAATATGTTTCCCCCATAACTTCGGGTTTATTTTCCTACGGCGTCTTTTTAATTCATACATACCTGATATCCTGTTTTAGGATTGTGATACAGTAGGTTCACACTAATGTAGTCACATTGGTATAAGTTTTCTGTGCTTAATTATTTTATTTTATGTTGTTTAATGTTTTTGTAATGGTGTTGTGATGACCTTTTGTTGTTTCGTTATGTATTCATGTGTTGTGTCTTAATTTTCTTGTAAGTGTAGCAGGGTCATCACTGACTACTATTCTGCTCAATGTTCTGGTAGTAAACCCTGGTACAGCTCAACCCTGTTATAGCGCAATCCATTACAACGCGAATCCACCTATAATGCAGTGCAATTGTGGCTCCCAATTTTCGCATTTATGAATACTTTACAACACGATTATTGGTATCTTAAATAGTTTATTGTACAATGCATACAATTGTACATTATTTGTGACGTGATCCGCTTATAGCGCAATGTGATTCTTTGGACCCCACGCACAGCGTTATAAGGGGGTTGAGCTGTACTATCAGGTTGCCAGTAGTTGGTATGGGGTTTCCCCCCTCACATTTGGTGCTGCACTTGAGTGACAGCAGGGGGTGGTGCATCCTGTTAGCTGGGACAACGGGGTGCCCCCCTTCTCGCTGTACTTAAGGACAGGACCACCCTAAAGTTAGTAGTTGTCCTTCCCTCTGAGGAAAGCAGGTCACACCACTGGTAGCCTGAGATTGGGTCCTTCCCATGTGCTCTTCAATCCGGGGAGAGTGAGTGTGATTGATACCTCTGCCTCTGATAGGGAGGTGGGGAAGAGCTAGGATGGCTGCGGGTGCCCTTGGCCTGTAATGACGGTACAGAGACCATCATCCAGTGAATACTGAAAGACTGTATCCGGCAGAAGACTGCTGAGTAACTTTTACTGCAGTGAAGTAATAGACTGTTCCTGTTTGCAATATACCGCCTGCCTGGTACGTGACCTTACTGGGGGAGAGGTAATAGTTCTACCGTGAAAGATCACCTTCAGTTCTTGGACTCCACGGCAGATGAAGGCACTGCACTGCTAAGTACATATGTGGGGTATGAACCCCAAAACCTGTTCCTGTGTCCCCACTACCATTGGCGCATGACTCAGCCCTACTTTTACAAGGAGGTATATGCATCATACACCCTGTAAATGGCCCCTATCTGTATTGCACTGATTAGATAAATATGCCCTAATTGTTGGGCTATCCAATAGAGAATGTTTTGATATGTATATTTTGGACACCCCTTGAGTATTAGACCCACCCACCGATGAAGCGTTAACAAACACGAAAGGCGTTGAGGTGAAAGATCTGCCCACGGGAGCACACAGGACGGAGTGACGTCACACGCTTTCAATGTTCATTCTCCTTGCCTGTGAGTGGGTTGTTTCTTCCGGAGCACCGCAACTTGACACATATGCTCCCTGGACTTTGCTTCATGGCGCAAACGTGGGGTGCATGCACCAGAGGGAACTCACTACATCATCTTGCCCAGGAGTTAAGGCAAGTTATTGTTCATTGTGAGTTTGACATTTGTTTATATATTTTATAAAGTGATTTTATTTGAATTTGATATTGCCTTTCTTTTGCGCTCCCCTTTGTTTGTTTGTCTATACTTTTAGTTTTTCCCCACTTGATCGTGGGAGAGTTGGGAGCTGTAGGATTGGCATAATTCAGGAATTTCTGGAGGTCCTGAGATCAGCGCAGATCCTAACCCTTTTGCGGATTTGGATCCACCTCGGAACTTCTGAGTCCTTTGGACCACAGATTTCCATGGATCAGTCTCAAAAATGTCAATCCGTTTTTTCCTAAAAAATGTTCTAACACGGGCAATCCATCCGATGCATTAATAATTCGAACCAAAAAACGTGATCTGCAGATGAGGTAGAGGACTCAACGAGGCTTATATATAGAGGTGCAGCCTCAAGCTGAAACCATTTGCTGCAGGGTTTGGTTAGGCTCTGCCACTGTTACTGCTATAGAATCATAGTTTAAATTCTATTTATTTTTTTACTTAATAATAGTTTTTGCATTATTAACCTCTCTTTCGAAGCCAACCTTCGGAACACCACCAGCTGCAACCGGGTTAAAGCATCAGCAATGTTATTCGCAACGCCTGGAACGTGCCGTGCCCTAAACGATATGTTGAAGTAAAAGCAAGAAAGCACGAAGCTGCACAGCAAACCTAAAACAGGGGGGGGGACATGACCCAAAGTTATTCACCGCTTCCACCATCCCCATGTTATCTGACCAGACAATTACCTCCTTGTTTGCAAACAAATGTCCCCACAACCTCGCCAAAACCAGCAAAGGGAATAATTCTAAGAATGGCAGGTTCTTAATGAGATGGGATCCCTCCAGTGGACTGGCCATCACTCTGCGCACCACGCCCTGTTAAATTACACCCCAAAACCAACCGACCCTGCTGCATGAGCTGCACCTCTGTGTTTACAGATGGCCGCCTGTTATACAACTTCAAAAACTCCAGCCAAGCTGGCAAAATCCTTGCGTATTTCGGCGGTGACTCAAATAAAGTGGTTATGCCACATGGCCTCCACTGTAGCTGCTGCCAAGTGCCCTGAGAAAACCATCCCTATAAGTATAATCCTTGCAACAAAGACCAGATGGCCAATCAGTGATTTAAAATGCTGCAACAAGAAATTTCTTAGGACAATGAATTCCACCAACAGCTTCCCCAGCGCGACCAGCTTCTCCCATGGGAGCCTATACTCCATCCTCACTTAATCAATATCCATCCCCAGAATATTGAGGTTCATTGTCGGACCCATGGTTATCTCTTCCGCCAAAGGGACCCAACATTTGCGTCTCCCGCAGCCATCTCGCAAACAAATCTTAACCACTGAATCCCATGAACAGGACATGCAGATAATGCATTACCCCTGCCTCCTGTACCCTCTTCCGTTCCACCCACTTGAGAACAGGGCTAAAGGTTTTGAAATAAAAACAAGACAGCGCACAGCTCAATGGCAAGCACAAATCAAGAAAGTATTGCCCCTCCAGCATTCAACATAACAGATGGAAGCACTTCACATGCACTGGAGAAATCCTTCGCCAACAGCACCCCTTGTCCCATTCTACCCACCAGCACCGCAGCCTGGTCAAAATTCTCATCTTACTGAACACAAATCACGATCAATCCCTGTGATGGTAGGGGGTAACCTGGCTCACAAATAAAGGTCAAGCCCGGTTTTGGTTGCCACTGATCGAGTATAAGGGTTCATAGAGTTAGCTCTTGGACCCAGTAACATTGTAACATGCAAATATATAACCTGTAATAAAAAAAGTGTGTGTTTTTTCCTTTCCGGGAATGCCAGCGAACAGTGATTGCTAGGGCATGAGTTTTAATGGGGGGAGGGTTTGCGGAGAAATTGTCATCAGAATGTGTCTAGGTAGTCAGGGTCCAGAGTTGTCGCTTCCCCTAAAAATTTACCCGGGAATCTTGCCTGTTTCCCGGATACATGTAGGAACAATGGGCTCTATGCACCGAAAAATTCCTCTCGCCAAGTGTTCCTTTCCGGCATGATTTTGCCGATTTTACCTTGCCGTATGCAATAAGTCCCGAAACCATTCCGAATCAAGCCGAAAACAGTTGCTCCCACTCTGCCGATGATTTGCCGATCACACACAGGTATATCGGCGTGCATGGCGAGGTGGTGTTAGCTTCTCAGATTAAACTTCTTGCTGAATCTGCCGAAGCAAGCATGTTTTTGATTGCGCGGCCCATTTAAAGGAAGCGTGTATTGTTATTCAGTATCTGTGTTGTTGGGAGAGAGAGAGAGACACACAGAGCTGGGCGATTTACATATTTCATATTGACTGACAGAGTTGTTGTGTATTGTGAGTGCTTTGTCCTGTGTTGTTTTCTTAACATCTTTGTCTTGTTATCACTTTGTAATTGTTCTGTGCGATTGTCTTTAACTTTCTTTTCTGTTCTTTGTGAGTGCTAGAGGTATGGCCGATAGGCATGGGAGGAGTGGTACTGGTAGTCATGTGAGTACGTGTCAGAGTGAACGGAGGATTCAGGGGAGTGCGAGTGCGAGTGATGTTGCTGGGAGTGCGAGTGCTGCTGCTGGCTCTGTTGATGGTGCTACTGGGGTGTCTAGTGGTGTTGCGCTTTTGGATTCTCTTCCATTGGAAGAAGGAGAGTCCAGGTAGCAGCAGCCAACCTCTGGGGCTGGACGTGGTCGGAAGAAACGTGTGGAGCGGCCACGTAATCCTTGTTTCAATGAAGAGGAAAACAGGGTTCTGGTCACTGGGATTTTGGAGCACTATGACTGTCTGTATGGGCATTTACTAGGTAAGTCTATCTTTGCATTCATTGTTCAGAGACATGTTATCCAATCTCTTGTGAAATCTTTTCATTTAAATAAATTCTTCAATAATATGTATCAATTAAACTTAATTGCTGCACACATAATCCTTCAAGCTTTATAATTTCAATAACCATCAATAACAAAATGTCCACTAAGTTCATACAATATTCAAGCAACCTTGCTTAGATTTATATGTTTCATCGTAAATGCTCATGTGCTACACATATTCTACGTAAAACAGCAGGTTTGTTATCTTTTGGAACAGGTACTGTAGCAGTTTAGGAAAGTTCTCATTATTTGTTTTTTTTAGTTTGTTCATATGTTTTATATGTATTTCAAGGGCGTACAAGTTCAGCATCAAAAATAGAAAAGTGGGACAACATAACAGTGGCTGTGTCTGCATGTGGGAATCATGTCAGGAACTGGACGAATTGTCGGAAGAGATTCGATGATATCAGGGCAAACTTAAAGAAGAAAATACAATCACAACGGATGCATGCTTCTGGCACTGGAGGTGGCCCGCCAGCACAATCTCTAATGTTAACACCATTGGAGGAGCAGTTGCGGCAAAAAATTCTTCCTGTCGTCGTGGAGGGATTGGCAGGGGACAGAGATATCGGAATATATTCGGCTCCATTTCCAGCAGGTTAAAAATGTTACAGTACTTTGCGTTTAGTATGTTACAAGTCTTATCTATATTTCCGCTTAAACTTATAGTTTATTCCCAATATAAGCATACCTACAAAAATATATCTGTATTTATGTCTCTCTCTCTCTCTCTCTCTCTCTCTCTCTCTCTCTCTCTCTCTCTCTCTCTCTCTCTCTCTCTCTCTCTCTCTCTCTCTCTCTCTATATATATATATATATATATATATATATATATATATATATATATGTATGTATGTATCTATTTGGGTTTGTCAACATGTATTGGCTCAGCTATCATGGATGACATCATTATGAGTCAACATATTCAACTTCACCTGCATGAAGTGATTATGTGTAATTTTCTTTCAAATAACACACACAGCATCCTTCCACTTTACAATACATTCAACATATTTGCCCTATATTTCAAATAATACAGTATATTTAATCTATGTTACAAACAATGTGTTAACATGCATAATCACAAAGCACACACGCACTCATTCTTTGCCACAGTTATGTATAACTTCGAAATACTGTGATTGTGCACACAAAAGCATCATTCACTATTTCACGTACGTGTCTTACCATATAGACATATATAGATCAAATTTATAAATTTGGAAATATATTATTGACAATCCTTTTTACACCAAAAAAAAAAAACATGACTGTCTCATCATGTCTTGGATGAAATATTGTGCATTCCAATGCGATCATAAATAATTTTCACACAAACACTGTAATTGCTTTTTTTTTAAATATTGGTTCGAATCATATAGTCTCATTTGACCATAAATAGGAACATGTACCATATGGTTTTAAATTGGGTTAATTTGGACCTCATTTCATATGTGTATTTTACTATGTTATGTTTTCTGAAAACTGCTGCAATTAACATGTAATCACAGAATAGAGGTTAATACAGAGGGTTGGGGTTGTCGGACACAGAGCAAGATCACACGGTCAAGGTATGGTCAAGTGCAGTGGGAGTGCTTACAGGTGGTACAAGTTAATCATAGCTCAGGGTGTGGTCATGTCTTGGGGGAGGGACTACAGTTGTTAGAAGCTGACCAGGTTAACACAAGTGCATCACATTCATTTTAAATGCTAATTACAAGAATACCTTCACCCACAGCTGAACTATATATGTAAACGTACGTTACTCATTCGTTCACTCATCGATTCTTATAACATTTGTGAAACGCCAACATTATGACACCAGTACCATCTGTGAGCGACACATTGTATGTGTTGCTGAGTGTCAGCCACATAGAGCGCTACACAAGCTTATCTTAAATGTAATGCCACATTTGTAAACACATTCATAAACATTACCACAATTAGTTAATGAATTCTAAGCCGAGTCAACTTTGCTTTCCTGCTAGTGATCTACTAATTTGGATGTAGATTACTACACATCATATAATGTGTATTTTCAACATAAACATTTATTTTACTGCGCATTCCTGCATGAAAGATGTCTGTTGTTTCAACTAAATGTGCTGACTATGTTCACTTATCCATTTATGTTAAGATTGATAATATACAGTTTGCAATAACAATATCATTGTTATGTTGTTTTTTGAAGCATAAATTTAGCCATAACTAAGTCCACTAAAGATACGTTATGTATATTATGTTAAAAATACAATGAACATCTTAATTTAATCTTCTATATAGTTGCTGTTGTGTCACCTGGCAAGGAAACTGTCTCATCACCTGGATCATCAAGCTCATCATCAAGAATGGAAGGTGAGTGTATGAGGTGAAGGCCATATATTGTGTAAATGTTTGGTGATACAATAGGCATGCTAAATACATGCATTTTAAATTAACTGAACATCATGTATTGTCACAGAACATGTACTGTTTACTGTCCACATGTATTGTGTGTTTTGTTAGGATTCTGCTATGATTGTGAATGTTACAACATCCTTTCATTCATTCTTCTTTCACACTGAGTCGAAACTTAATTGTTACTTAAATCATCATCTTTTAATTAGACACAAACAACAAATAATGGACTGATGATATGTGTTACATTATGATTAATAAATAAGTAAGCTGATAATAAAGTGAAAGATCCATGCCAGTTCATCATGTGTTTTTTTTTATTTTAGAAAAAGATGTTGTCGGCCAAGGCCAAATTCAAACAAGTGAACATGAAGATGTGCACACTCCTGCATTAACACCGCATCCACGTCCTCCTGCTCGTGACACGTACGCAGCTATTGCAGCTTCAGAAGAAAGAATCTTGGGTGAAGACAATCGTCGCCATCCTGAATTGATGACAATGCATGAAAGGAGGATTACACAGAATGAAAGGATGATGTCACAGAATGAAAGGATGATGTCACAGAATGAAAGGATGTTGTCACTGAATGAAAGGATGCAGGAAAGGTCAATAACAGAAATGACACAAATTAAACAACTCCTCAACCAAGTGCCTAAAGAAATCCAAAATTTAACAGGACATTAGAAGCATTAGTTCTCAATGTAAGCCAAGCCAATATGTTGCGCAGTACAGCAAGAGAACAATTCCACTTTTACCCATCACAGGATGGATCGTTACATGGCACAACTTTCTCGCCACAGTCATCAGTTCTTCATTCCCCAGTTCATGATGATAACGGTACAGTAGCTGCAACTTCACTCCGTATCCCTGTCAACCTTCAACAGCTTACATCTGATCAACAAATAGATAAAACACCTACAAATGAGACACGGAAAAGAAAGTTAGGTCAACAAATGCTATTAACCAGCTATTGGAAAAAGAGTAAGAAACAAAAAATTGAAATTGGGCCACCATCACTCATGCAATGTTTCTCAAGTGCTTCACAACTTTCACAACCCACACCCATTGGCCCAGAAGTGCCACAGGCCACACAACTTCCACAACCCACACCCATTGCCCCAGAAGTGCCACAGGCCACACAACTTCCACAAACCACACCCATTGCCCCAGAAGTGCCACAGGCCACACAACTTCCACAACACACACCCATTGCCCCAGAAGTGCCACAGGCAACACCCAGTGCCCCTGAAGTGCCACAGGTCACACTTACAGGCATTGAAGTGCCACATGCCACTACAAGTGGTATAGGTAAGGGCAGAGTACTTGGCAGAGGGAGAAAGAAAACACAGCAGCCAACAAGCAGGCCTGTTACTCGGTCTCAGAAGTCTACTGAAAAATAAAAAATAACATTATGAAAACTTTTTATTGTACTGGTGTTTACTGCAGAGTAATTGATGCATAGTGTATGTATGATCATTTACATATGCTTCATTACATTCAAATCTGTCATTGTACACATTAATGTTTTTCAATGCTCATTAAATTAATTAAGGCATACTGTGAAACATTTTAATATGTACTAATCATCAGTTTAAAAATGGTATTACATTATTACACACTTATCATGATAATGGAACAATGCTTTCACTTACTTATTGTTAGAAATGAGATGGCATTGGCCTTTATTTTTAGGTACATACTCATTTCATGGTAATATGATTGACATTCAAATTTATATACTTACACATAAATAAATACATTTGAATGTGAATGTTCATTGTGTCTTCAATATAAGACATCACTGACCTTAATTGTATTTCAAACTTCATAATGTTGGCATCTAAAAAGGTATGTTTTTGTTTATGTTAAATTATTTTAGGCTTAAATATCATTTTATCAGCAGTGTCTCTGTATCTCTAACTATATATGTATACACACACAGTGTGTGTATATAAAATATATATATATATATTGTGGCAGGACGGCCTCGCGGCGGGGTCAGTAAGACACTAGACACGTTGGGAAACGTTAAACTATAGTAGTTTATTAGCCACAGCAAAATAAAGTACGGGTGCACTGTCCCTTTAAACAAAGTACTTCCTAGAAATTAAAGTATATTCCTGTTAGGGAAACTAACTCACTTCTTGAGCCCTTACTAACAGGACAGCCAGCTAATCTGGTTATGCCCAAAACATATGCAACACAAAGTATAACCAATAAGTGTAATAATAAAGTCTTATCTGTTGCAGCTCCAGTAGCAAACAGGAACACGGTTCCGGGGAGCAGGCTGTGTCCAGCCTCGCAGTAATGTTTATCTTTATCCTGGGTTGGGGTCCCAGCTGGTCCCAGCAGCAAAGCTCCTCGCAGGACTGGGGGACCAGAGCAGCAGCTGCTACGGCTTCCTAGCCGGGAGAGTTCTCTCCACCTTCCTGTGGAAAAACAAGCTCAACTTGTGTGAGCAACTTCCTGCTTTTTAAACCTGCAGCCTCTCAGGCCTCCTGCTTAATTAGGCTGCAGGTGTGCTTCTTTCTGTCTGAGGAGATTAACACTCTGTGAACTGGCTGCAGCATCTCTCCATTCACTGTCACAGCCTACTGAGTTAGTGACTCTGTCACATATACCTCTCCCCAGCGAAACATTGTCCTGTGGAGCGGCCCGTGCACCATTCCCGTGCACCAGCATCTTCGTCGAAAATGTCTGACGTCGGCCCTTCCCTCCCCCTTTTTTTTTTCTTGCCTTCCAATTTAGGCATTTTCTTTTTGGGGTAATTACCAGGCCACCTGGGCCTGAAGACTGGTACCTCACTATCTCCTTGTGTCCAGAGTCTCCTTTACCCAGTAGAAGAGCCTAGACCTCGGTCAGCTCATTGCATACACTTGCTAGTGACTGTTTGGCCTTTTCCTGTGAAGACAGCAACTCCGCTTTAGCGGTGATGGGTTTTGGACCTTTTTCCATCAGCATACCTTCAGTGTTGAGGTTCACATCATTTATCTTCAGAACTTCAATTTGGGTGGGGGTCTTTTTAACCCCAAGTGCACCCCATGATGCCTCTCTTTTACAGTCGGCAGACTCGAAGGCTTGGGCCTGTCTTTCTTGTCCCCTTAACTTACTCCGTTGGGAGTGTTGCTGAACAAACTGTTAGGTCTTTCTCATCTTACAAACATGGACACTCTTTAGTCCCATTCTCGACTGTCTCTTCACAGCGGCTGCCTTCCTTGCAAGGAATCCACTATGGGTCCCATAGTACAACTGGCTTCTTACTGTGCTACTACATAGCACCTTGGTCTTCCCATCCCGTGCCTTGTGAAAAGTAGACTATAACACTGCAACGGTATTGCAGTCACGCTTCCTGGTGCGCCTCACTTGCTTTATCTCTACCACCCTTTTTCCCATGGACTGCTTCTGTGACCCAAGGGTCTGTCTTAGGGTTGTAACCTCTTTCTCCAACTTCAGCTGAGGAATCTCCTGCTGGACAGCATTAGAGTCCAACGTAGCATCCTGCTCAGTCTTCAGAGCCTCGAGTATCTCATCCAGGTCACGCTTTTGTTTCTCTGCCATCTTGCGGCCAGCACGCTCAGACTCAAGGTCTTTCCTCAGGTCATGAAGCTGTCCTTCTGCATTTCTTTTTTCACTCAGTGCAGCTGCCAGTTCATCTTCTTTGGCGTCGAGTCGCGATTCCCCATCTCCTAGCTGGTTCAGCGCAAGTCTTAAATCTGTTTCTTTTCCTCTATTTCTGACCTGCCACTGCCAGTACTCCTCCCGGACCTTGTCCAGCTCCAGCTGCAGTCGGGCCATCTCATTGGACGTGTGGTCCAGAAGCTTGCGGGTATCAGTCATCTTGGTTTCATAGCGCAATGTCAGGCAAGCCACCTGTCGGACGGTCACCTTCTCCCGCTCGGCGAGCTGTATCTTGCGCTCAGCAATCTGCATTTGCAGCTCTTCAATTTGATCCTGCAAATCCCCTCTCAGGGCCCTCACCTCTTCCTGGTGTTTTCTCTGGGTTTGCATCAGCGCCTCCTTCATCTTTTGGAGCTCTGCAGTTTTTGTCGCCAGTATCGCCGTTGCTTCTGTCTTCCAGGCTTCTTTCTCCTTGGCATACTGACTCATGGAGATGGAGTTGCCTCTCTGCTTCTCCAGCTCTTGCTCCAGTCTCTGGACCTTCTCGCGCTCCCTCTCAAACAGAATCACCTGGCTTCCCAGCTCTGCCCCTAGCGATGCTCTTGTGGTGCTCATCGTGACCTTCAGCTGCTCCTGGGCGAGGCATTCTTTTAACAGCATTTTTTCTGCATTCTGCAGAGCAGCCTGTACTTCTAATTTTTCTTGCGCCAATTGCGCCTTCACTTTCTGCGCTTGGTGAAGCTTCTCAGTCCCATCACTGACCTGACCAGTCAGGTTTAAAACCTCTTCTTTCAGGTTTATATTCTCCATTTTCACAGTCTCTATGGGCCTTATTCAGAAAGCGTTGATAAGGCCCTTATCGAGCACTTTTCGACCAAAATGGGCACCCTTATTCAGATAGGCTCGATAAGTGCTCGATAACGGCGTTTATCGACTACAATTTTTTTCGCTTTCCGAAACTCGCCGTCTGAGCAGCGATCAGCCCCTTATCGACCATTTTCGGATGGTTGATAAACTCGCGCTATTCAGAGAGCCGCGAGTCAGTGATCGCTGGCGATCGCAGCCTCTCGCTTGTCAAAAACGCGATTTTCTCTCCAAAAACAATCCACCACAAAAAAGTTGGCAGATAGGTGGTGAGACGGGTCGATGACCTGCGATATGTGTTGACTTAGAAAATAAATCAATTTTTCTAGTGTCTGATGAATGGCCTGTGGTCTATTGAGATGGCATTAATTAATACCAGCCTTTTATTTTCCCAGCATGCATCAGATTTATTGAAAATGCATTGTCACGCCACTTTGTACATTGATGTGTGTGTGTGTGTATGACATTATCCTTATTTGTGTTTGATCCTTTCAAATGCAGTGAACACCTGAGTGGCAGCAGTCACACGTTGGCATGTTATATGATTTCTGTTTGTTAAGTCATAAAACATTTTGGAATGTGTGTTGTTTTAGTGTGTGTTTTTTTTAGTCATGTTTATTGTAGACTTATGAGCGTCATTTGTGGGTGTTATTTTCATTTGTTAATGATTACCAGGTACTATGTCCACGTGTGTTAATAGCTTTTAGCTGTTGCTAATGTTGTTCACCTCTTAATTACCTGTATGCTGCCTCAAATCTGTATTCAGTATTAATGAGCAGCTGATGTTGTTTCATTTAGCTTATATAGAGATATACATATAAACAGGCGTTGTTTTTCACATTGTGACCTGCTGTTATGAAGGGCACTATTCCTGCAATGAATCCCTAAGGATGATGAAGGCCTTATTTCAGTGACTTTTGATATGTTTTCAATAATGAATACATTTGATGGTCAACATAATGTAATGATTACACTATGTTTTTTAATTGTATTGATGCTAGCTTTACATGCTATCTCACACAATCAATCTTCATCACGCTCTCTGTGAATTCAGCTGTGTTATGTCTGCAGCAATCCAGCATTTGTAACATATTGGAGATGTTCCTGATCTAACATTGCTACAGACAGTGCATGTCTCTACCGTGTAATCCTTTCACAATAATAAGGTGTTACACAATATGCTATGTATGAAATAGCGATAAAAACATAACAAATACATATGAAATATATACATCAATTTGTATGTTATAGTTAATCTGTCATGTGAAATTAATTTTTAATTAATTATATCCAACATGTATCATTGTGTTAATTAATGATTTTCATTAACACCTCCTGTGATTAGTAGTCATGTGACGTAATTACAACTACATTTAAAGGAAGCTAATGACACACTTCATTCCAGCTACAGATGGCGGGTTATGATACTGACAGTGATGTTTGGTTTTTCATGCGTGCACATGCACATTTGGATTTAGGAGACACAGGAGAGAGAGAGGGGGAGAGGGGAGAAAGAGAAAGAGGGGGTAGGGAGAGGGGAGGAAGAGAAAGAGGGGGTAGGGAGAGGGGAGAAAGAGAGAGAGGGGGTAGGGAGAGGGGAGGAAGAGAGAGAGGGGGTAGGGAGAGGGGAGGAAGAGAGAGGGGGAGGAAGAGAGAGAGGGGGAGGAAGAGAGACAGGGGTTGGGGAGAGTGTTCCCCGACAACGTATTTTTCGTGATCGTACATATTTGGAGGGGCTGAGCGAGGCAGAAATAATTACTCGTTATCGTTTGAGTTCATCAGCAATTTTGTCTCTTTATGCAGACTTAAGAGTAGATTTAGAGCCGTTAACAGACAGAGTTCATGCAGTACCTGGTCTTGTTAAAATGCTGATCTCATTACATTTTCTTGCTTCGGCGGCTTTTCAGTCAACTGTGGGTGGGGTGTCGCAGCCATCAATGTCGCGCGCCTTTACCCAGTTTCTATGTGCACTGAATAGACGTGCTAGGAATTATATACATTTTCCTAGTGAGCACACAGAGTGGTTGGAACTAAAGAAGGCTTTTTATAGCATAGCTGGTCTACCATGCGTGATGGGTGCAATTGATTGCACACATGTTGCTCTGCTCGCACCTGGTGAAATGGAGTATGTGTACCGTAATAGGAAACACTTTCACTCCATTAATGTGCAGGTTGTATGCGATGCTAACATGAAAATTCTGAATGTGGTAGCCAGATTTACTGGTTCCAGCCACGACTCATATATTATGCAACATTCATCAGTCTACCATGCATTTGAGGCTGGTATTTATGGTCATGGTTGGCTGGTGGGTGAGTAAATATTTATAGAAGAATCGTGTGGTGTACGGTTTTTCTAAGTATTTGTTGTGGACACATAATGAATACATACATTTTTGGAATGTTCAATTTATTATACTGTATGAAAGTAGCTAAGTAACGTTTTTTAATGGTTCAATTTTATGTTAACAAATATCATACCATAAATGTCAGCGCGTACAGTGAGATATACACATTACATTCACAATGGCAACATTATGTGTTACATTAAGTGAAGCGTAGCTGCAGGCATCAGAATGTGAATGGATTTGGTATGATCATGTGTGTTAGTAACATCACACATCCTTCTATCCTTTAAAGTTTGCTAATGTATGTTACATAAATACATAAATGCATGTTATCTTCACCTTACAATTATTGTTACATATTTCACATGTACTACAACCACATTGTGTGTGTAATGTATGTGTTGATGTTATACAATATGTACATGTCTGTCAGGCAATAGTTATAATAATTCTGAAGCTTTTGTTCTGCCGCTGTATTATAGGTGATTCGGGATATGGTATTCGAACGTGGCTCCTAACCCCACTGCTTAACCCACAATCCCCTGCCGAGGAGCATTATAATGCGGCACACATATCCACTCGCTCAGTTATTGAGAGGACGTTTGGACTGTTAAAAAGTCGTTTCAGATGTCTTGATAGATCTCGTGGTGTCCTACAGTACAAGCCTGCAAAGGTTGCTGACATAGTGATGAGTTGTTGCATTCTGCATAACATTGCATTAAGTAACAATATAACAGGCGACATATGTGAGGGTCTCGATGATGAACCTCCTGTACATGCAGCAGCGGATCATGAGCAGACTGCCAGTGGGGTGGAGACACGGCGTAAAGTGATTTCCACATATTTTTCAGGTAATTAACATTGAACATGTAAAACGTTTTGTATAGTGTGTCATGTTGTTGCATGTCATATAAAATATTTTTTTCTTTACAACTACCATAGGATAGTGTTGGCTGAACACATTAGGGATCCAAGTTATGCGGTGTGTACGTGTCCACATGTGTATGGTATGTAAATGTGTGTCTTATTTTGTTGTTGTTTCAGATAACTACTAAAATACTATAATGTGTCAGGCGAGCAGGATGCATACATGTTGTACATGTTCATTCATGTATGAAACTAGTGATTTGTTATGTAATTCTGCTAATTTATGCATTATGAACACATCATGTTTAATAAACTATTAACAAAATGAACATGTACAACTTACAGTAATATGTATGATTATATGTGTCCTAACTTCTTCTGATGATATGTAATACAGACTACAATAGGCCATGTTAGTGAATCCTGAAATTACACGTTGTCAACGTTGACATTTTCCATTTTAACATTACAATGATCATTCTGTAATAAAGTACATTGAAAATGTATTCATAATGTGTTTCTACACAAATCTAAATGTTGTTATAAACACAGTTATGTGCCATTTGATGACTCTTAGCATGCATATCTATATATGTCATCATGAATGTTAACAATTCTATGTATTCATTATGTAATGGTTTTAATGGTTAATGATTTTCTTGGAATATGCTACACCAACATTTGATTATACTTGTGGCTACAGGCAAGGTACTCATCATAAAATTGTGCACATATCAGTATACACATACACACTTCATAATATAATCGCATTTATGTACGGTTTCTGTGTGTCTTCCTTGAACCAAATAAATTCTCACACGTGCATGAGCCACCCACATGTAGCCTTTATATACTAGTCTTGTTTAACTGAAATGCATAATATCTAATGAAGCTTTCACATTGATTAAGCAAACTAACTACATGTTTTCGGCATCCTTTTGCAATATTCAATTCTCCTTTGATGCTTATCCATGTCAAACGATTTTCTCTGAAATGACATCAAATTCAGAAACTGTTAATATCATGATATAGTACTTATGTATTCATTGATGCGTGCGTATTTAGAATGTGAATGTTTTCCTGTATTTGTTGTAACAAAATATGCATTCTGGCATGTATCCACAAGTATGTCTCATGTGCGCACTGAGGTCATCAGACATGATTGTGCCTGTGCTTTTGTGTATGATATGTTAAAGCGCAGGGGGCCATGTTGTGTTGCTTGCGTTCAATATGTCTATTATGTAGTACAACACAAGAATGGTTATAAGTAAGTATTTGTAGTAATTTTTCTTACAACAGATATAAAATTATATCCATTTTAATTAGCTGAGCAAGGCGTATGTTTTTAAAGTGTACTTTTGCACGCACGGCCATTAGCATTCACAATTATGTAAAGTGGGAACATACAAGTATATTTTAGTCTTATTCTGACAAAATACAGTGTAGTTACATAAGTTTGTGTAATGCATGTTTGTGTGATTATGCCGAATGAATTAACATTTCATTGAAACATTACATGTATGAACGTAGTTTGTGTCATCCAAAATCTCTTTGTGTAATATAGTCAAAATATGTTATGACATTGATTGGTTGCAATGGTTAATCATTAACACATACATACATTCATAGTAGCGTGCAAAAGGGTGCTAAATCATGAATGTCGCTGCCATGTGACACAACACTCCCTTTGTGCGTGCTTGTACATTGTATATAAGTGCTGGCTAAACTCACGCTAATTCTCATAGCTGCGCGTGCATTGCACTGTGCTTTATGAATTCAGCGCACATTTTATGTTGACGTGTGGGGCGGGACGCTCAATACTATGCAATATCACACAAACCTTCCTCTCGCAAAGCGTGTGATATATGTGCTCGAGTAATGCTTTCCATTATTGCAAAACTTTCTCATTGTGTTGTGGGGTAACTGCGATAAGACCATGAGAGGGCATGTGTGTTGTTCAGCAGCACCCTTTGCCAGTCCGGTACACCTCCGCTTCCGAGTTAAGGTAAAAAATAATACACATTTGTTTACAATATGTAACATAGGAAAGTGCGATTCTTTCCACTTCAAACATGCCACTGTATTGTATTTAGCACGCGCAGAAACGGAAGCTGGATACTAAAGTGAAGTTGTTTGTCAAGTAAATACGTCACGTGAACGTTTCCTCCAATGAGGGTGCACTTTGTCCGTGTACACAATATTAAAGTTGTGAACGTTCTCTATGGCCAGGCAGAGCATGTTAGTTGCTTATGCTACTTTCAGCAACTACTGTGCTCCCATTTATGCAGCCTATGTTCAATGGCATGTGCGCACGCCTCGCTGTGCGCTGTGTGTATGTCCCTGCAGTCAATGTGTAAATGGCCACTACGCACCTTAAGGATGAAGGTGCTTTTCTATGTTTAAGAGATATGTTTTTTTTCTCTTTAGCTTTTTCACTCACAGTTCAGACGGATGCGAGGCCACGCCCCCAATCTATTCACAACCAATTATGCTGTCCCCAGCGGTTTACGTCATGGACACGCACACGCAAAACAACAACCACGCCCCCTCCAGTCACAATCATTCGCTGTCCCCTCATGCCGCCTATCACTGTGCAGTGCTGTACACGCGCCGCACGACCACCCCCCGCTATCCGTGCCTGACACAGTCAAAATATGGTTCGCAACATTATTTTGCATATACTGACGTGCGCGGGGTTGTTGTTGTGTCACCACACTATATAGAATGTACGCGCGCGCATGGAAGGGAGGCGGGACTCGACATACATTGTTGATCATTATAACATTTCGTTACTCACTTAGCTTTCACCGCTACTATGTCTGCTTATGTGTGGCTATGTGTGTGTGTGTGTGTATATATGTAGTGATGGTTGTTTATATATGTGTGTATGTATGTGTGTGTATGTTACTGCATGTGTTCACTGATTAAATCTCAGTTGTTGCGCTAAGTAGTAATGAGACCTTACAAATATAATTACAAAGATGTTGTTTCTTATGCTCACACACACACATGTACGCATACATCCATCAATACAGATACTTTTCTGCGCAGGCATTTGCCATACAATTTACTCACACATACACATGACTTACATGTCACGGCACTATATACATGAAAAATATGGCTCACTTGCACGTGAGTTCACAAAGCAACGCGCGTCACAGTAGAAAATATCACTATGCAGGCACAAAATTGATTTGCGCGTGTACGTTAATAAGGCAAATAAACGTATCTTTGCATACTACATTTCTTCACACGCACACTGATTCATTTGCAATTAACATGACAGCGGATTACATTACAGTAAGACTTGAATCATTAAATACATAATAATACTTATAACAGAAACAAATCACAAGCATTACTCCGTATGATTGATGATATGCAAATGGTGTGGATCAACTGTAATTGCAAGCATTTTATCATTGCGTACATATGTTTGTGAGTTATATTAAAATAGGATTGATAATTGTCACAAACGTATATATGTTTTTAAACATGTCATGGACTAATTTGTCCTAATCATCTTATATGATATTATAATTAAGCAGGAACGTACTTTTGTTAAATTGCACATTTATCATAAAAAACATTTATTTCTATTTACCAGGCTTCCATGAATCCATGTTCTGGCTGGAATCCATTCAGAATGGATGTCATCTCATCTCCATACATATTGGAATCTAGCATAGAAGATTCAGCTACTTCCATGTAGTTGGCCATGTCATTTTGCACGTATTCCAGGCTTGTCTCAAGGTACTGTGGCTGATCAAAGCAAGTATTTGTGCTTCTGTGTTGACATGCATCCTGGTATTCTTGAGGGCAGTTTGTAGAGTTGGCAAACTTATTTTCATCCTGTGCTTGTTGATACAGTGACCCGTAAAGTAGGTTTGCCTCGTTAGAGAATCCGCTCTGTGAAGTCATTACACTTCTGTTTTCTCTCCTTACTAATAGATTACTCCTACGATCCAACATAGTGTGACAGTTGTCGTCAACTATCCAGAATCCAAGCCTCTGACCAGGACGTGACACTATCCTTTTAAAATTATCTCTCATACACAAAGTATGTTTGATAGCATTCATCAATTTCTGACGATTAGTGGACTGTCTGTAGAATGCGTAATTGTCGACGATATATTCAAAAATCTGATGAACTGTTGCTTTTTCACCCGGCTGATATTTAATTGCTTTGTATATTATAACGGCATAGGTTTCAGCAGGACGAACTGGAGTGTAAGTAGGAAGCGATATTTCAGTGTTCCAAAAATTAATGTCTGATGAACTATTGAGGTAAGCATGTTTCATAAGATACATGGATACATTTGGTATATTTGTGCTCTCCACTTCAAGGTTAAAAGACAATACCTCCTGTGTTTTTAATCTGTGTTCAAAACCAGCTGCAGATTTTTTTTTACAACTTCTTTAAAAAAAGTAAACCTACATTAGGCCACAGTGTATTTCTGTATAAAATCATGACACTGGTATATCTCAGCATATCAGACATTAAACCTTACATTAATGTGTTCAGTAACAACATGCAATATCAGAATATACACAGTGTTTTCAAAGTGTCTCACTTATGTATATTTGGTTTCTGCACAACTTTGTGTATATAGAGGTCATAAATTTTGATTAGCCTTTATTATAGTAACCTACATAGATCTCTCTATATGGCCATATATATCTATATACAGTGTTCCACAAACCTATACATTTGCTCGCCCCGGGCGAGTGGATTTAACCCCCGGGCGAGTAAATATTGGCCCAAGCAGCACACGTTTGGTACTAGGTGGCGAGTAGATTTTTTTGTGTGGCGAGTAGATTTTTTGGTGATTTGTCAACCACTGTCTATATATATATATATGACAGTGGTGATTACCTAGTCTAGTCTCAAACTGCAAGCCATTAAGACCAGCCTCACACTGATGATACCCATCAAGATTGAAACATGTATGTGAGTAGGTCTAATGGCTTTGCATCTCATCCCAGCCTCTGTTTAAAAGCTGTGTTTAAAACAGCATGCAGTGGCTTGAGGATTGGCTTGTGTAATACGAGCTTGAGACAAAAGGTGGCACTGAGTGCTCATTTGCATGTCATTTCCCAGAATCCCTTGCTGCAGTGGAAGTGCTGTATGCTGGGTGACAATGGGGAAAGACAGGGTTGCAGACCTGTCTTAGACATGCAAATGAACATACAGCAATATTTACAGTTGCTTTATGCTTTACTGTGGAGTTTTTTTGTCACTTTTTTTACCCACCATAACCTTAATGACAGTGGTGATTACCTAGTCTAGTCTCAAACTGCAAGCCATTAAGACCAGCCTCACACTGATGATACCCATCAAGGTTGAAACATGTATGTGAGTAGGTCTAATGGCTTTGCATCTCATCCCAGCCTCTGTTTAAAAGCTGTGTTTAAAACAGCATGCAGTGGCTTGAGGATTGGCTTGTGTAATACGAGCTTGAGACAAAAGGTGGCACTGAGTGCTCATTTGCATGTCATTTCCCAGAATCCCTTGCTGCAGTGGAAGTGCTGTATGCTGGGTGACAATGGGGAAAGACAGGGTTGCAGACCTGTCTTAGACATGCAAATGAACATACAGCAATATTTACAGTTGCTTTATGCTTTACTGTGGAGGGTTTTTGTCACTTTTTTTACCCACCATAACCTTAATGACAGTGGTGATTACCTAGTCTAGTCTCAAACTGCAAGCCATTAAGACCAGCCTCACACTGATGATACCCATCAACGTTGAAACATGTATGTGAGTAGGTCTAATGGCTTTGCATCTCATCCCAGCCTCTGTTTAAAAGCTGTGTTTAAAACAGCATGCAGTGGCTTGAGGATTGGCTTGTGTAATACGAGCTTGAGACAAAAGGTGGCACTGAGTGCTCATTTGCATGTCATTTCCCAGAATCCCTTGCTGCAGTGGAAGTGCTGTATGCTGGGTGACAATGGGGAAAGACAGGGTTGCAGACCTGTCTTAGACATGCAAATGAACATACAGCAATATTTACAGTTGCTTTATGCTTTACTGTGGAGGGTTTTTGTCACTTTTTTTACCCACCATAACCTTAATGACAGTGGTGATTACCTAG
Source organism: Ascaphus truei (assembly GCF_040206685.1). Lineage (NCBI taxonomy): Eukaryota > Metazoa > Chordata > Amphibia > Anura > Ascaphidae > Ascaphus > Ascaphus truei. The sequence continues at coordinate 14,553,837 of NC_134486.1, forward strand.
TCTAGTCTCAAACTGCAAGCCATTAAGACCAGCCTCACACTGATGATACCCATCAAGGTTGAAACATGTATGTGAGTAGGTCTAATGGCTTTGCATCTCATCCCAGCCTCTGTTTAAAAGCTGTGTTTAAAACAGCATGCAGTGGCTTGAGGATTGGCTTGTGTAATACGAGCTTGAGACAAAAGGTGGCACTGAGTGCTCATTTGCATGTCATTTCCCAGAATCCCTTGCTGCAGTGGAAGTGCTGTATGCTGGGTGACAATGGGGAAAGACAGGGTTGCAGACCTGTCTTAGACATGCAAATGAACATACAGCAATATTTACAGTTGCTATATATATATATATATATATATATATATATATATATATATATATATATATATATATATATATATATATATATATATATATATATATATATATATATATATATATATATATATATATATATATATATATCTATATCTGGCCCCAGACAGCGACATGGTAAAAATGTATGAAACCAAAAATTGCATACTGTGTTAAAGTACTTCTACTTTACCATTATAAATGACTGCATGTGAAGTGCGGTGTGCTTGCTGATGTTGAAATGCTAGTTTAAATACAAATGTAACACCTAAAGAACCACAAATAATAGTACATGATAAGATTAATAAAAATATATATGTCTGTAGGGATATCGAAAGCAATGTAACATATATGATACCATTCTGTATGAAATGAAATGAGCATTTATTGTGCTACACAAACGTATCATACATTTAAGGACAGATTATTTAAGGTCACCTGCAGGATTGAAATGCATGGCCATAGAAGCTCTTATACCAAACTGGCGGGGAGGAAATATAAATAGCCTCCTGGGCAAAAAAGAGTCCTTCTGGATATACGAACTCCAGACGCTTACACCATCAGGCCTTAACATCGAGTTTGACCTCAAGGCATTTTTAATCAATAAGTGATGTGCTTTGATCTGATACTTTGGTCTCTGTGCCTCAGGTGATCCTTTACATGTTTTTTCCATTCAAAAATTAATTATTTTGATATTCACGTTAAAACACAGGGATTAATATTACGTTGATTATTATACTGTCGGTAATTTATATATACTTTAGCTCGGGGCTATGTGCTGGGCACTGTGTATTTGGAGCTATTTATTTGGTGGTATATATCTTGAAATTTTCTAAGATGTATACTGTTAGGTTTAAAATCCGTTCCCTCTGCATTCTAAACGTCACATATCTGTTTGGTGTTCCCATTAGTATATTTGTATTCTTGTACAGCACACTAGAGTACACCTCACTGGAGTTATTAAATTAGATCATTGTGTTTATCACATTAGGAAAATCTTTATAGGCTATATTATTCATGTATGCATACCTTTCGAACAGACTAGTGTCATTATTTTAATATATATGTATAACTCCTATGTATCCAGCTTGGCTAAATAACAGGAATACCATTATGTATTTGACAGGCATATGGTATAAATGTATGTTTTATGTTTTGTGTTAGTATGTGTATGTTTTTTTGTAGCTGAGACACTCAGACACCATGTTCCCAATGCGCATGTCCAAGATTTTTTATTAGGGACACTGTACCTTTAAACCGGGACTATATTTAGGTGGACTAGTTGTGATTGATGCACTACTTTTTTGCCCCTGAGGAAGGAAGCGCAGTCTTCCGAAACGCGTAGGGCGGATCACTTGTGCACCACCGACGTTTCAGAGTACCCTCTACATCGTTAACAGCTCCCTGAACTTTCAGCTGCACGGACAATCCACAGGCTTCCAGCTGCATGCAGACCCTTGCCTGTATTCATCTGCCACAGAGCGCTGCTGTCATTTGCCTGCGTCCCACGTTGTCATTGTGCACGTGGTGACGCCTGTTCCGGCTACACGCGGTCCGGCGTGCCTGCCCTGCTGAGACCTGAGCAGAGAAGGGGAAGGAGAAACCCCGTTGGAAGTTCCTGTGTCCCGTGGGATCGCTGCTGAGTTTGGGAGCTGACATCTACCATCACGAGAGGGGATACTCTCTAAAATATCCACTGCTCATTTACCACCAGAGTCTGGTAAGCGGCCAGCTTAGCCAGTGTTGGTGTGCACATATATACCTTTTTAGTGTTTATTATTCATTATATATTGTATTGTCCTATTAAATGTTTTTATTGCTCATCAATCATCTGTTTGTCTCAGCCATCGTTGTCTATATGTGTTAGTATGTTTGTTTTTTAGGAGGTTTTATTGTATTACACTATGTTTGTTTTTTTATCTTTTACATGATTTGACCGTCTTCGTGAGGAGATCCCCGTAGGACATCCATTTCTATCTGGTTGTATATATTATATTTTGATTCAGGCTTAGCGCCATAGATATAACATTTTCTTCATCTGTTTATCTGACATAGGGTGTCAGAGTTATATCATAGGCTGCTGGTCTTTTTTTTATCATTAGCGCTGCCTTGTTTTTTTGTTAAACTAACACGGTAGTGATACCTTTACATGTATGTATGTATGTGTAGATATAGATATCGATATAGATATACATATAGATAGATAGATACATACCTAGATCAATACGAGACACCGCACGCCAACAACTATAAAACCGTACATATATTGAGGGGAACAGGGAGTGGGGGTTAAAAAATGCACTCACAAGTGTACAAGTCTATAAATCATATCGTGATCATAATCACCACCATCCGGTAAGTGTAATTGATGTTGTAGAAGACTATAGTTACCGAAAATGGAAGAACCACACTCTATCAAGATGTCTTTGGTAGGTAAATAGTTAGGAAACAAGTTAAAAACATGGAAAATAAATACAGCCTTGCTGGCAGGTATCACACAACATAACATTCAAGTGAATAACATTAAAGACAATGTGAAGAAACACTGGAATGTTTTGTCTGCAGATCCATTACTAAATGAAGTATTTAGAGAAGGCCCTCGCTTTGTTTTTAGAAAAGCTAAGACAATAGCTAATCATATCTCAAGAAGCCTCTTTTCATCCTCATGTTCTAATGCAAAGGAATATCTTCCTAAAGGATGTTTCAAATGTCTCAAGTGCATATCCTGTGCTTATATGATGCAGTCACATAACTTTGTTTCCTTCAATACAGGACAGTCATACCCCATCAAATCATTCATAAACTGTAATGCCACATTCATAGTCTATTTATTGGACTGTGGATGTGGCAAACAGTATGTAGGACGCACCACACGAGCATTAAAAATCAGGATGAGGGAGCACATTAGACTAATCAAAAAAGGAGATCTGACACACCCTGTATCTCTACATTTTACAAATTGCAAACATGGAGACATTTCCAAACTTAAATATAGAGGAATTGAGCATATTGAGAAACCCTATAGGGGAGGCAATAGGTTGGACTTACTGGATAAAAGGGAACTCTTCTGGATTTTTACCCTAAACACGAGAATTCCGTTTGGGTTAAATTCAGAGTGGGATCTTAATCCTTTCCTAAAATAATTTGTCAATAACTATTATTTTTTATTTTTTATATAATACGATACCCTTTGTAATCCCTTCCTATAAATGAACTTATTGTTAAAATTATTCTTTACAACAGGGTACCCTCAGTAATGTTGATACATTCAGTCCAAGAAAATCACTGTATAATCAATGTAAACTATCATCTTATCCAGTACAAAAATAAATATAATACACAATATATAATAAAATACAATTATGTGCAAATAAATAAAGTATTGGTTTATAATATATAACATCACGGTTCAAACATCTGCTGATTCTATACATGTATGAATCACAAGAAACTTTGTATATGTGACTTCATTTCATAGTTCCTATGTCTATGCTTATGTTTAACTAAAATCATTCATAAAAGTCACATATAGGCATTCCTAGATAGAGAGAAAAAACATCACTAACTACCAAGGATTGTTCTAATATATTTCTGTTGTTTTTAAAAATGTTTTCTTTAGATACACACTTCGTCGAGAACGGAGAGTGTACACTGTTCATAATCAAAATGTTCAATAAAGTTGTTTTAAGTTTTTTTATTAGTGTTCGTTAAGTGATAGAAATAAAGCTGTTGTTGCGGTTCAAAGACGCGCTGACGTCACCACTCTACCCAGCGCGACGGCGCGACTCATGGGGCGTCATGGCAACATGGCGCGCTCCTTGTGATGCTACTGAGCGACGGGTTAGTGGCGAGGAAAGGCGGGAAAATGAACCTATATCAGGTAAGGGGATTTGCCAGAGGGTATGCACCTTGAGAAAGAGCGCAAGCTCGAAACGCGTTGGTGGGGGCCCCAGGGCTCATTTTTTGTGTGCTATGCTCTGATTCAATAAACCTTTTTATTGGGAACACACTCTCTAGCAGTTTTTTTCCTGTAGTGCTCCATCTCTCCTTACCAAACCTTTACATGTATGTATGTATGTGTAGATATAGATATCGATATAGATATACATATAGATAGATAGATACATACCTAGATCAATACGAGACACCGCACGCCAACAACTATAAAACCGTACATATATTGAGGGGAACAGGGAGTGGGGGTTAAAAAATGCACTCACAAGTGTACAAGTCTATAAATCATATCGTGATCATAATCACCACCATCCGGTAAGTGTAATTGATGTTGTAGAAGACTATAGTTACCGAATATGGAAGAACCACACTCTATCAAGATGTCTTTGGTAGGTAAATAGTTAGGAAACAAGTTAAAAACATGGAAAATAAATACAGCCTTGCTGGCAGGTCTCTGTGGTGTACGTCCAGGACATCTTGCTATAGTGTCTTTCTTCCATAGTAATGTATGCATTTGTTTCCCCCCCCTCCCCCTCCAAAAATGGATGTTTTGATACTATGGGGCATGCGCTCTCTCCTGTCTCCTTCATTCAGATTCCATTCTGATGTTGTTCAGGCCCCTGAGACCAGCCGGAGACCCCCGAAACCAACATGAATGTTCCATCATTGGACTATTGTACTGATTTTTCGTATTAGCCCACTGTATGAAATCTTTATTTATATTGTATGTATCAAGTTAATTGTGTTTGTTATCACTTATGACCGTTCATATGATATGTATAATTTACACAGTTTATTTCACCAAGATTAGGATAGGCACTTATTGAAGATGTGTTACATTAGCACGTTAAGTTCGTTATATCATGTTGTCACTTATATACTCACACACTCACGATGCGCTGCTTTATTAATATTTTTCTCATATACACACATAAATATATACACACACACACATATATATATATATATATATATATATATATATATATATATATATATATATATATATATATATATATACACACACATATATATATATATATACACACATATATATATATACACACATATATATATATACACACAGAGATACACACATACATATATATATACATATACACACACACTTTGTAGGCAAATGAAATGTTCTGTTGTCAGTGTTGTAAGTAACATTATGAAAAAAAGAACACATTATTATTTTTAATAGTATTATAACAAATAGTACATGTTAACCAACTGTGTAAAATGTACAGCTTGGATTATTGCTAAACATGTTCACAATCTGCACTATGTATTTTGTACAAATGTTGACATTACACTGACTTGACATTTACAATTACAATTACAATGTGTAATGTCATAGCAATGTATGATTTTATACAATCATGTTTGAAACACAACTTTCAACAGTTGTTACATAGATGGATTGAAATGATGTAATAACATGTATGAACATGTATTTGTAAATTGTAGTTGTTGTTTTTTAGTATAAAACATTGTACAATGAAGTTAGGTATCGATATGTATGTATTTGCAAAACAGACTATGTTGTGTCACTATGATTAAAAAATAAGCACACAAGTCAAATATTCTTTTCAACATTTATTTCTTTTCAGACAACAATGTTTGCGATCTTGTCAATGGACGTTGACTTGAAGGTGGCCGCTCGAGATGTGTGCACACTCTGACACGACCACGTAACATGAGGGGTCTCACTATAGCAGTTTCTGGTGAGAGCTGTTGCATATTTTGAAAAGCCAGCGTTTGTAATGGGTGTGTATTTGGCATAGCCATTGTTTCACCTGGCTGTGTATTTGGAAATAACATCGTTTGAGCTTGCTGTGTACTTGCCATTGGCATAACATTAGAAGGATGTGTACTTGCCATTGGCATAACATTAGAAGGATGTGTACTTGCCATTGGCATAACGTTAGAAGGATGTGTACTTGGCATAGCCATTGTTGCACATGGCTGTGTATTTGGAAATAAGATAGTTTGAACTTGATGTGTTGTGTGTAATGTACCTGACGTGTGTATATGCTTGTGTATGTGCCAAAGCCCACACCTGATCATTTGCCTTTTGTGGGTTACTTACACTCTGTTTTTTCCATGTACCCATCACAGGGCACCAGTATTTGCGGCAAACATTTCTCTTACTTGTTCGTAATCTTGTTTTTTTTTTACTAGCATAAAAAGGTGGCACCAATGTTGCAGAAGCAGAAGAAGGTGCAAAACTTGCATGAGAAGCTGCGACGAATTGTGCTGCAGCAGCGGGATTGACGGTTGCAGGAGAATCTGACACCAATGTTTCAACTCCAGAAGCCATAAACGTTGCAGGAGCAGAACCAACAAACGTTGCAGGACACTCCGATACCAATTGTGCTGAAGCATTGACGTTATCAGGACACTCCGATACCAATTGTGCTGAAGCATTGACGTTATCAGGACACTCCGATACCAATTGTGCTGAAGCATTGACATTATCAGGACACTCCGATACCAATTGTGCTGAAGCATTGACGTTATCAGGACACTCCGATACCAATTGTGCTGAAGCATTCAACGTTGCTGAAGATTTGGATACCAAGTGTGCTGAAGCATTCAAGGTTGCAGGAGATGCCCAAACAAATTTACCACACGCAGAGGTGTTGAATGTTGCATGAGAACCTGCTACAAATTGTGCTGAAGCATTCAAGGTTGCAGGAGAACCAACAACAAATTTTGCTGATGCATTCAATGTTGCAGGAATATCCGCTCCAAATTGTGCTGAAGCATCCAAGTTTGCAGGAGTACCATGTCCAAATTGTGCAGAAGCATTCAAGGTTGCAGGGGAATCTGCTAAGAATGTTGCAAAAGCAAAAGGTGTTGAAGATTGCAGGAGAAGCTGCTAATAATTGTGCTTGAGACGACACATTCAATGTAGCTGGAGAAGCTGCCAATAATGGTGTCTGATAAGATGGCAAAGATGCTGCCGGAGAGGAGGACAATGGTGGAGATGCATGTTTTGACTTTGGTGTGGAAAATATTCCAAGTCCATGATCAAATGATGAAGAACCAACATCATGTCTTCTGGACAATATTGCCCATGCACGTAGCTCATTCTGTTTTATCAGACTTTCATCTATCGAATGTAATGAAGAATTGTGTCAGTCGAATGCAGTACTATTCCTATTTAAAATGTTTTTAATGCTGACCAGCTCAGCTACTATTTCCTTTTGCACACCCATCATTTCTTGGTGACGTTTGTTTTGAGAATTAATAAAATGCTGCTCCGATTTCTGTTGCTTAGACAAGTGTCGTTTTTTCTCTTGTTTCTTTTTGGGAAACTTAACTTGTGGACTAAGTGACTTAGCTACTACCGATGAGGAATCCGAAGAAACCAAGACAGCAGTTGTTACATCTAAAACGAAAATGCAACAAACAAACAGCTTAGACACATTTTATAAATAACATTATGAGAATTGATAAAGCATGATAAGATCCTTAGAAAGAACATATTGAATCATGAGAATATACCATATTTAAGATTTGTTACGGCCAATTGTGCACTACCAAAGTTATGACACATCAAAGCATACTTACACATTCATAATCATAAGACTATATATATATGTTGTTATTTAGATATAATGTACGCAAAGACCATGTCTGTATTTGAAACTAATCATCCTCACATACAAATATAGTATCCTCTATCTGTTACATATTGTGAATTGCTGGGATTTATATTAATTTACTCATGCTATTGTCCCATGCTAATGTGAATGTCAAGACGGCTATTTTGTAGTTGCTATTGTGTGTGATTGACAATGTGTACACACAAAGGAAGGTTGTGGTTGTACACATGTCCTATAGTATGTGGCCACGCACAGCAGTCATCATGTAGCCGGACAATGTTCCAACAAGAGAAACTATATAATTGCAGTATAACTATCTAAAAACACTGTGTATATTAATGTTCACATTGAACATGGAATTTAAGAAGTAATATATAGTATTGGGTGTTCGTCAACTAATTTTAAAGTAGGTAAAGACACTGACATCAAACACACACCATTAACCCCTATACACAGTGTACGTAACGTGACGCAGCGTTGACAAACAACCTTAACAAATTTTTTTTTTTTATAATGGCTCACCTTCAATTGGTAAAGATGAGGCAGCAGATGCATGTGATGATAGGGACGATGCTGATGATGAAACAGGTGATGCACGTGTTGATACACCTTTTTTTTTGGACACTATGTACAGTACAGGGGAAAAAAATCTGCTGGTTACATACACGAAAAGGAAGAATATTACTGTATTGAAAGCCAAATTTATTAGTTGTTAGTTCAAATAGTCAGCAAGTACATATGTGAAATTTGTTTACTCAAATACTACAATATAATCTTATTTGTTCATACATAGTATTATTAATCAATACTATTAATGTGTTGCATTTTATGACCATGACCTACAATGTTATGTATTAATTGTGAATAAAATCAACCTAACATAAAAAATATCTCTAATATTGGTTTTGTTATGACTACAATAAATTGGCCACAATTATTAGCAATCATCAATTGAGGCCTACATGTAAAAATGTTCTAATGATTAAATGTTGACGTGATGTACAGTCAAAGTAGTAATTGTGCAATTACTTAGTACATGCTGAATATTAGTAATGTACATTTACTGACCTGGGGGAAATGTTGAGTCATATATCCCAATATCCCGATACCCAGCCAAACCCTCCACCAATAATGGGTTCATCATGCGAGCAACCTGCTCCTCCATCTCCGTCAATCTTACAGAAGGCCCAGGAGGTCCTCCGCCAGTAGTATTTGCACTGACACGTATGGCGTGTAATTTTTTTTTTACATTACTTTTTATATCTTGGAAACTTTTCCGACAATTTATATAGGTTCGCTGTTGATTTCCACACGCCGAAACATAATTGACCACCTCTTTCCACAATTCCTTTTTTACTCTGTTGGATGTCTTGCCTAAACAAGGCAAAACAAAAGTGTTAAGAAATATGTTAATAACATATTAACATTTGTAAAATGTAATTAAACATAGTTATAACAAGGTTGAAATTGTGTACAATATGTCAACATGTTTGCTAAATCCACACTGCAAGTGCATGCATGTCCGCCTAGCAAGCATGCGCAACCAGAAAAGCAGTATTCCAGACCTTGTAATATCCACTCATGTATGGACGCAAACAGACTATATTGAAACGTTAATCCTACTTCAGCACACATGGCTAAATACGTGCCTCAGTCATACGGACACACTTATTGTGTCAGCTATGCTGATGTTGTGAGATCCTGTAAACCTTGACTGTTTGTGTAGATGAAATTATGGAATTATCCAGGGATGACCTATACCAGGCCTGCACAACTCCAGTCCTCGAGGGCCGCAAAAAGACCAGGTTTTCAGGATATCCATACTTCAGTACAGCTGGCTCAATTAGTGGCTCATTCATACAAAGCCACTAATTGAGCCACCTGTGCTGAAGTAGGGATATCCTGAAAACCTGGCCTGTTTGCGGCCCTCGAGAACTGGAGTTGTGCAGGCCTGACCTATACCCTCAAATGCGGTCTGAAAGCGTAATTTTGATGCGCACGTCTCATAGACCATGTAGTTCAGGGTGCATGCTTCAAAGGGGGGTGGTGTGAACTTACGTCAGTGCCGCAGTAAACAACAAATAATGTTAAAGTTGCATTGTTTGAGTTTATAATGATGTTGTCAAATAAATGTTACGCTTCAATATGTTCATGTGTGCAATCTGTAATGACCTCAATCAATGTGTAGCAGAAGGTAAATTCGTTATGCATGTATTGTTAGGCGACATTTGGTGACATAATGACTGAAGAGATGTGTTTATATAATGCTTCAGTCCATAACTGGAAGCTCATGAAAATTCATGAGCACTCCGGCACTGACATGTGCAAGAGGGAGGCCAGTGCTGACAAAGAGGTGTGCCAGGCCTTGTGACAGGACATGAAGGGCCAAAGCCTTAGGAAATGCTTCATAAAATATGATGTAATAATTTAGGTAATGACAACTATTTTTGCTATAAACGCATAAACAACAAATCCACTTTTAATGACTACAGACCTGATTTATGTTACAACACACACATGTAGTATATTGACTGAACTGCAGCTTTAAATGCCTTACGTTTGGAAAGGTAACAGCTGCCCTGTATAAAAAACTAAATTAATTTTCTGCTGGGTACAGTTCATTTAATGAAAAAAAGGTTTCTTATTGAACATGCAGCTGCGTCTGTGTTCCTTTCACAATAAATGAAATGATTCTTTAACATTATTTAAACGCAGCAACAACAAACATGAAAATGGTGTCTGTAGCCACGCCTCATCCCATATTTAAAATGAGTGATTGTGATTATGTGCATAGATGTCACAGCAGACTGAAGCAAACGCACGCCATCCAACTCGTGCCTGTGGCACCCTGAACAAGGCATAAATATACATGTGTAACATTACATGAGGGCCGATGCAACAAAGCAAAATAATAGCAAGCTTATACCTACAATATCACATGAATATCCTTATGTGATATACATGTGTACTGAACAATAATCAATAATTCATGTTAAACATTATTTGTATGACATTGCCCTAATTATCTTACCAAGTAATTTTCCATACAGCTGATCATACCGCTGCATTATCTCCGTCACGAGCATTAAATTTAGTATTACGTTTCTTTTCTATACGCTTCTTCCGTACAGTCTTCTGTTTCAATACTGCACTGGTCTGCTCATTACTGCACTCCCCTATTTCTAACGGAACTGACTGAAAGGCAGTCGCACAGTCCCCAACACGCACAGACATCCCACCAACAGATAGCCCGCTACTCACACGCTCCCAAGCACGACCCCGCTCACGTGCCCCACCAGCATCACGAACACGGCCACGGTGACCATCACCACGACCCTCACGCCCACGCTCAGACTCACCCTCACGAACACGATCACCCTCACGACCACGCACACCCCCACGCCCACTCTCACCGTCACGAACCCCCTCATGCTCACGATCACCCTCATGACCACGCACACCCCCACGCCCACTCTCACCCTCACGAACCCCCTCATGCCCACGATCACCCTCACGACCACGCACACCCCCACGCCCACTCTCACCCTCACGAACCCCCTCATGGCCACGATCACCTTCACGACCACGCACACCCTCACGCCCTCGCTCACGGCCACTCACACGCTCACTTCCACTACTGTCATCCATAACAACACGTTACACAATCACTCACAAATAAAAAATACACTACGAAATGGCACACCAAAATACAAATATACACACTAACTAACACACAATAGTTCTGCAACAATCACAACAATCACAACAATCCACAATCCACAATCCACAATCCTTTCTAACTTACTATCAACTGCAGCTCTCGCAACGCAACTAGCCTGTGTATCTCACTTCCGCACACCAACACAGACACTAATTAGAAGAACAGCAACATTTAAATACGCTTTTGCAAGTTTGATTGTGTCGCGAGAATCTCGCCGTGACGACAACTAAGTTCAAAGAAAGGTCAAATAAACATCGTCACGTATGATCATTTATGGAAAAAAACACTGGCGAAAAAATCGCTGCAACATTATCGCCGAGTTTCAAAAACGGAATATGATTCCTCATCGTGGCTTTATGAATACCGTCATAGGATCGCCGCAAACATCGCCATTTTAAAAATCATGGCGATTTATTTTATGAATGTTCTCTGAATAAGGCCCCATATCCCTTAGGACCGTCTCATTGGCTTCCTTCAAAGTACCCAGCTCTGTAGTTAGACAGTGGCCCTCCTGGCGTGAGAGCTCCAGCTCTGTTTTGAGCGCACTAGCTTCTTGGTGAGAAACTTCTAAGTCTTTGATGAAGTTTTGCACATCTCTCTGGGACATCTGATAGCATAGTCTCCAGTCAGGACTTGTTCTCTCTGATTCCCTGTTAGCAATTGCGGTGTTGGCCTTATCCAAACTTGTCTTCAGCTCCTTATTCAATTGTTCCTGCAAGACATCATAATCACGGTGGGCAGTTTGGAGTGCAGAAATTAAGGCCTCTTTTACCTGGATCCAGGATTCAGCTTCCCTTTGCTCCTTCTTTTCCTTTGCCAATTTGTGACAATTCTGCCCATCACTCCGATCTGCAGCACATCTCGGTGGCTTGCTGACGCCTGTTGTCCTGATATCGCAGGCTCAAGTGGTTCGGTCACTTCCTCTGTGACTTGAAAAATATTTTTCTTTTTTCTCTTTGTTTTATTAGTTCCAGAGACATCAGTGGTGCATAGCACACACACACTGGTCACTTTTGCAGCTTTCATCTGCGGGTACGTCTCTCTTCTCGAGGCCACATATGCGTCATCATCATAATCATCATATGGCCTGAAGGGACACTGTTTTGTATGGTTATGTACATTGAAAAATTGACACTTGACGGCGGCCATTTTAAAACCCCGTTTTTTTTGTTTTTATTTTTTTTCCCCACACTCGACGGGGCAGACTTTGCACAACACACATAAGCTGTAGGTGCTTTACAATCTATGAACCTTCTGGGTTTTTCTTAGGGCAACTTCTTTGCAAAAATCCATTTTCACTTTCTTTTTTACCAGACAGGGCAAACTTTACTCACAGCACTTGCTATCTGCAAATTCACTCACTTCAGCAAAAGGCATTAGCTTTACACAGCAATCCTTTCATACCCGATGGGGCAAAAATTACACTCAGCGCTTGCTAGCTGTAACTTCCATGCTTCAGCAAAAATCATTTTTTTTTTCCGCTTGAGTTCAGTGTCTCAACACATCTTCATCTACTGACCCCCAGAGGCGTAGCATCCCACTTCTGACACCACCTGTGGCAGGACGGCCTCGCGGCAGGGTCAGTAAGACACTAGACACGTTGGGAAACGTTAAACTATAGTGGTTTATTAGCCACAGCAAAATAAAGTACGGGTGCACTGTCCCTTTAAAAAAAGTACTTCTTAGAAATTAAAGCCTATTCCCGTTAGGGAAATTAACTCACTTCTTGAGCCCTTACTAACAGGACAGCCAGCTAATCTTTATGCCCAAAACATATGCAACACAAAGTATAACCAATAAGTGTAATAATAAAGTCTTATCTGTTGCAGCTCCAGTAGCAAACAGGAACACGGTTCTGGGGAGCAGGCTGTGTCCAGCCTCGCAGTAATGTTTATCTTTATCCTGGGTTGGGGTCCCAGCTGGTCCCAGCAGCAAAGCTCCTCGCAGGACTGGGGGACCAGAGCAGCAGCTGCTACGGCTTCCTAGCCGGGAGAGTTCTCTCCACCTTCCTGTGGATAAACAAGCTCACCTTGTGTGAGCAACTTCCTGCTTTTTAAACCTGCAGTCTCTCAGGCCTCCTGCTTAATTAGGCTGCAGGTGTGCTTCTTTCTGTCTGAGGAGATTAACACTCTGTGAACTGGCTGCAGCATCTCTCCATTCACTGTCACAGCCTATTGAGTCAGTGACTCTGTCACAATATATATATATATATGTATACATACATACATACATACATACATACATACATACATACATACACACAGAGATATAATCTGAAAGTGTTTTGTGCAAACAGGCCTTGTGTTAATGTAATATCAATGTAAGGACAATTGCTACTATTATAGTATCACTCTGGGTGAGGCACTAATTCACTCACCTGTATTAAAAGGTCAATATGATTACACAAGGCCTCGATAATAATTATATAATTTAACACTATACAGTATATATAATATATTTATATAATGAGAATGAACAGTACATCATTACATGGCTGCAAAGAGGCCTTGTTTGCTGAGAAATTAAACATATACACAGTTTACTCTATTAGGGCAACTTTAAAACATAAATAGTAATGTTATTCACTTACATTAGCTATTAAAATAATTATTGAAAGGCGTGCTTGTTAACAAGGCCTTGTATGTAGCAAGTTCTATATCTATGTGAATATATATATATTTTTTATCACAAGAAAACCAGTGAGAGAGATAAAATACACATAGATGAGAAAAAACATTGAACATAACAGAGAGTAAAAAATATAACTGCATAATAGTCAGATGTTTATGCTTAATTTAACCACAGTATTCTTTGAAATCTAATCATCATACCACAGGTTTAGATTACACGCAAATTGTTTTTTTAAATAAATGACTACACTTGTTTTTCTATTTTTAATTGCATAATGGCAAATTAAAGTTTCGATTCCTGTGAAACGTTTAGGTTACATAAAGACTTTCAGGCAATTATTGTAACCATTTGCTTGTAGGAGAAAAGCTAGGCGTATACAGTAACAGTTAATTTGTCTTATAACCTTGAAAGAAACCACGAAGATAACATTCATGTGTTCATAAATACAGCACACATCCGTATGCTTCACACTTACACACAAAACACATGAAGGGAATAGCAATGGCAGGAGCTTCAACATCTAACATCAAACCTGGAAAATCATTTAAATATTTAATCTCAGAGGCCATCGAAAGAACGCAATCAAAGAAGGCAACGGTGGGGGAAATCTATGATTTGATACAAAACAAATATCCATACTTCAAAGAAAAAGGCAAGCAAAGAAATTTTAAAACTTCTGTACGTTACACGTTATCCTCAAGTAAATGTTTTGAGCGTGTCCCTGATGGTACAGCTGAACGATACGGTTTCTGGCAGGTTGCACCAGCATTTAAAGTTACCATGGAACATGGTATTGTGAAATAAGTGATATAAGGCGCAAACAACTATGAATAATAACAATTGTGAATAAATCTATGAATTGTGATGTATGATGATTAAAGTCCAACCACCCAGCTCAAACCTCACTGGTGGGACCTGTTTCACGGGTTCCAAAGATTCAAGTATTTTTCTCAAACATCCAGGGGGAGCATAGGGGGAAAGAAATACAAATTTAAGTGCAGACGTTTCTATAAAGTGGAATGATATTGTCTTGGCTCGTATAAATGTATTACTCACAAGATGTATGAGTTAATCAGGCAATTGGCAAATTGGGTTGCCACCCATCTGTGATCTGGACCCCCCTTGTTAGAGATACCGTCAGCAGGATGATGTATATATAATAGAGAGAGAACTACATAGTGCGATCAAAAAGGTACAACTTTATCATTTAAAAAAACGGGTCAATAAAATGCGCACTTACAATGTGCCAGTAAAAATCATGCATGTATCTCACAAATGGAGAAAATAGAAGCTCCCCGAACTGCTCACCGCCTCCCTCGGGTGTTTGGCTGGCTTTCTCTCACGGATCTGTGTGCCGGTTCAGAGCCTCCCTCACGGCGCCCGTCCAGGAAGATGACGTCACGGCTGCAGAGTTGGTCAGCTACGGGTCGCGTTTGAGTCCAAAATTGGTACACTCTACGCGTTTCGCCCAGCTTGCTGTAGCTGTTGTCGGCTTCGTCAGGAGTGTGTAAAGGTTGGGTGCAGTTGATACTTATATACCCTATAGACAAGCTAATCTATTCAATTATACAATTAAACAATTGAACAACCTGATCTAAGACTGTTATTGTGGGAGTGAAATTGGAACTTTCAAGTAATATAATCAATTGCTACGCATACGTTAATATGTATGTACAGATGACAATGCATAAATGAAGCAACCAGAGAACAGACATTATGACCTTATAATGTTTCAAGGTACATATATATATAAAATTACAATGATATCCCAACTTGGGCAATATGAAATGTCATTAGACAATTAATGTTTTAAATGGCATATGTAGATTTTTTTCCTTTCTATAATCCTCAAGGAGCAACACATATGAAAATAGATTGGGGAGATGGAGTTTGAGGGGTAAACTCTGTGCTCAGTATAAGACTGTTCACAACATTTTATAATAGGTTTTTCTTACTTCTTCAATGGGTCTTTTACTCCCAAACGTTCTAGCAATAATGCTCAGATTGCAAACAATGGGTCTATTGGAATAGTATTGTTAGGAGTTAGTGTATATGTGCAGTCTTTGGTAGGGTGCAATCTTCTGCACTAACACATATCTGGGAGCTAATTTGTCATGAAAATATGGCAGGGTATTGATTCCTGATGGCAGTTTAATGGCATCTTACTTTAGGTGTATCTTGGTGGTCCAAACTTTTGTTTTATGTGTATACATTAATAGATAAATATAATGAGCTGTAAAGATAGTATACATATTCAATTTATCATAATTGAGATGTGAAACGAAATTCTAAAGGCTTTCACTAGGGTTGCGTTGACAGGGGGGCTAATTACATATGGATAAAGACGAAGTGAAGAAGAATATTGAATAAAAATAAAAATAAAAATACAGTACTTAGGTGCTGATAAAAAATCTCTATCAATCAACTATAATGACATTTCATTTACAATGTATGGACACAGGATCAAAATATCAACATACAGATATAGTGTGTACAGTTGTAGATTCCTATGGAATCTGTCAACGCAACCCTAGTGAAAGCCTTTAGAATTTCGTTTCACATCTCAATTATGATAAATTGAATATGTATACTATCTTTACAGCTCATTATATTTATCTATTAATGTATACACATAAAACAAAAGTTTGGACCACCAAGATACACCTAAAGTAAGATGCCATTAAACTGCCATCAGGAATCAATACCCTGCCATATTTTCATGACAAATTAGCTCCCAGATATGTGTTAGTGCAGAAGATTGCACCCTACCAAAGACTGCACATATACACTAACTCCTAACAATACTATTCCAATAGACCCATTGTTTGCAATCTGAGCATTATTGCTAGAACGTTTGGGAGTAAAAGACCCATTGAAGAAGTAAGAAAAACCTATTATAAAATGTTGTGAACAGTCTTATACTGAGCACAGAGTTTACCCCTCAAACTCCATCTCCCCAATCTATTTTCATATGTGTTGCTCCTTGAGGATTATAGAAAGGAAAAAAATCTACATATGCCATTTAAAACATTAATTGTCTAATGACATTTCATATTGCCCAAGTTGGGATATCATTGTAATTTTATATATATATGTACCTTGAAACATTATAAGGTCATAATGTCTGTTCTCTGGTTGCTTCATTTATGCATTGTCATCTGTACATACATATTAACGTATGCGTAGCAATTGATTATATTACTTGAAAGTTCCAATTTCACTCCCACAATAACAGTCTTAGATCAGGTTGTTCAATTGTTTAATTGTATAATTGAATAGATTAGCTTGTCTATAGGGTATATAAGTATCAACTGCACCCAACCTTTACACACTCCTGACGAAGCCGACAACAGCTACAGCAAGCTGGGCGAAACGCGTAGAGTGTACCAATTTTGGACTCAAACGCGACCCGTAGCTGACCAACTCTGCAGCCGTGACGTCATCTTCCTGGACGGGCGCCGTGAGGGAGGCTCTGAACCGGCACACAGATCCGTGAGAGAAAGCCAGCCAAACACCCGAGGGAGGCGGTGAGCAGTTCGGGGAGCTTCTATTTTCTCCATTTGTGAGATACATGCATGATTTTTACTGGCACATTGTAAGTGCGCATTTTATTGACCCGTTTTTTTAAATGATAAAGTTGTACCTTTTTGATCGCACTATGTAGTTCTCTCTCTATTATATATACATCATCCTGCTGACGGTATCTCTAACAAGGGGGGTCCAGATCACAGATGGGTGGCAACCCAATTTGCCAATTGCCTGATTAACTCATACATCTTGTGAGTAATACATTTATACGAGCCAAGACAATATCATTCCACTTTATAGAAACGTCTGCACTTAAATTTGTATTTCCCACCATGGAACATGGAACATATCTTCTGCTAAATAGCATGTATTTCCCTAATACCAGTAACATTGAAGACGCACAGCCGGCTGCGCATGCTGATATACCTGCACCACCCATTCAACAATACCAGATCCAAAATGGAGATAACGACTATGATATGAATGAATACTTATATGGTCTAGACGGATTTGGAGGTGTAAACAACCAACAACTGAATGTACCTCAAGACCTCTTGTTTGAAGAACCCAATGCTGAGCCCGATGACGACATAATGGAGATGTGTGTGATTCAGGATTCAACGGTTGCATCAAGCATGGATGAGTCTGTTGTGTATTCCTGGAGCGAATTGATGCAGCAACATCAGATTTAACTTCTACAAGAATGGTTAATATACATGTCGTTAGTGGTATAGTCAAATAATATATGTGTACATTGATCAAATGCTAATGATTGGATAAAGATTAACATAGCTAACAGCCTTAGATGTAGCGTTAACAAAGTAATTATTTCATATGACACAATACTAAATGACGAACCATTAGTACACATTGTTGAGGCACACAGTAATCCGACATCATTTTTAAAAAAAAGCTATCATTTAAACCTGTTGCACTAACTGTAACACACACACACCTCATTGTTTAGCATTCAATAGGTACAAACAACGTGATGCCCACATATGATGTGGGAACGTGTTAATGTTTCAAGGCGTCCTTAAAAAGGTTACCGATGCAAGACACAGCCCCAACACACGTGCGCGCGTGAATATGTATTGGCTGTTGCCGTAGCTTATTGTTACAGTCTGTGCAGTGTGTCATGTGCGCGCGTCGCTGTGGCGGTGCGTGCACATCGCTGTAGGCCAATGTTAATTCAATATGAGGTGTGTTTGCGTACAGTTCACGGTGCCTTAACATGACGTCACCCGTATTTTGTGCGCTCATTGGCTGATCGCTCGTTGTTGCAGTTTACACACGTCTGTTGACAAAGTTAAATATGTACGTGTTTATAATTAACATTTATTTCCATCATTATCATAAGTTTCAGCCATGATATGCGTACTGCTAGCAGAACGATGGAGGGACATTTATTGAACGCACAACATACACATCGTTTAGCGCATGCGCTAATACTTTGTCCACACATTCGTGATGTGCGTGCGCAACAGACGTTGTGCGCGCACATTATTATGTATACAGGCACCGAAAAAAAAAGGCAAGCCAGCAACGCTATGTGTGAAATAAGATACATATGTATCTTTAGTTAAATTCTTGCTGTTTAAACATATACGTAACTTAGGGTACAAAAACTACTATCATATAGATTTGTGTGAAGCGTTTGTGAAAAGCGTAAATAAAAAACACAGTCTGAGGTTATTTTGAAACAGAATAACACGTGAATTTATTCAAGTCAAGTGCACAACGGAGACAGCTTCAAAACAAAAGCTCTCT
Source organism: Ascaphus truei (assembly GCF_040206685.1). Lineage (NCBI taxonomy): Eukaryota > Metazoa > Chordata > Amphibia > Anura > Ascaphidae > Ascaphus > Ascaphus truei. The sequence continues at coordinate 14,573,406 of NC_134486.1, forward strand.
AAACAATAAACATGGTATGCCATATATTTATACCCTAAATCCTAAAAAGTGTCCTCCCTCAATGGGGGCTTGTGCGTCATTAATATTACCTCATTTTGTTATACATAACAATATTAAAGTTGATGTCATTTTGTAATACATAACAATATTGTATAACTACCTGTCAGCTAAAAACCATTCTGGGGTTAAATGGGATGTGCCTATTCTGTCACCTGGCAATATTTTGTGAGAATTGGTTCTACTGCAAGAATATAAGCTTATCTCATGGTTCTCATAACTTTTACCCTGTTTACTCTTTTAATTTGAAGCTGATTGGATGAGGAAGAGTCAATAAATTTAACTAGGAGCGAAAAAATTCCATTCTCTGCTTTACACATTTGTTTATACAGAAATGAAACACAGAAATTAAGACTCACAGAGACAAGACAAGATGGCTGATTGAAATATTCACACAAAATGGCTTCATCCTAAATGCTGTTATGTTGTTATGCCAGACCCCCTAATGTCTCAACTTTGTCAGTCCCTCCTCTGATTCTTTAAAACATTGTTTTTGAGAATTATTGGTATGATTTTAGTCCAGAAACACGTTGGGAGGCACAAGGGTGCTCCATCATTTCATAATGCTGCTTGAGGGTGTAGGACAGTGCACGAGGGTGCCTGCCAAATGTAGTCATAGTCTCGTATGGCGTTACAGCCAAATTCTTGTCCAGAGTTAGAACATTGTACTTGGCATCTTCTTTCTTCAAGGGACTGCTGTAGATTGGTTCTGCAAACAATGGCATTATGTGTGCAGAGGGGGTTGCATATTTGTGGATCATGCCTTTGACAAACGTAACACAAACATAGATGACAACGAGTATCACAATCACACACATTACCGCATTGAAAAAAATTGCTCCTAGTGATCCTACCAATCCAGTCAGCCCCAAAGGGTCCCAGTCTGTGTCACCTTCCTTCCTAAATCTTTCTTGAATTTCTCCTATCTTATCTAACTCATGTTGTACCTTGCCACTCTGATCTTGGATGAAAACACAACATTGTTCTTTAATTAGGGCACATACACCTCCTTTTGATGCTAAAATGTAATCTAAAACCATTCTGTTTTGTAGGGCCATAAGCCTGATCTGAACCTGTTCTTGGTTTAATGATGAAATTAAAAACTGCAAAATTAAGGCCACATCCTTCCTGTAAATTGTTATCTGACTGAACATACATTTTTACACAGGTTTCATTGGTTGGTGGAGACACTTGACCCATAAATTGATTCTTGTTCCTAGTGTGTGATACACCCTTTAAAGAGGTTTCCTTAAAAAATGGGAAAATACAGAAATTATACACATAATACTAAAAACCTTATTTTATGCAAGCAATCTTTCTTTGGATATGCAGTTGCTAGATAAAGGAAATGGCATCTATCTCTATCATCATATATTTTCAGCTATTACTGAGAATTGAAGGGGTTTGGTATCTGTGGAAGCGAAATGCATGATCCTCACCCCTGCATGCATTATATACATCATTCACTCAGAATATCAGAACAGACGATGTCTGCGATGGGTCAAAATGGCTGACTTATGATCCTTTCCTTGTGGCTGACACACCCCCTGGGTGACCCCCTCCTCTCGGTGGAGGTGCAACACACTTCTGGATCAAAGTTTTGCTGCATATGACACATACATAGAGAGTGATGAGTACTGCCAAAACACATACAAGAGTTTTCACAAGCCACGCTTCCAGGAAACCAATCCTCCCATCAAGGCTCAATTGTACATACACCTTAAATTTCTAACTTAAACACACTATAAAGAATAAAAATATTGAATCTCTGAAAAATGAAATGTTCTGATAGAAATCAGGAATATTGAGTCTCTGAAAAAATAGAATGTTTTGAGTCTTTTAAAAAATGAAATATTCCTGATAAGACCAGGCCTCTGCCTGGTATCTTATTTTCCGCGTTGGTTAACGGTCAAAGTTTATGTTTCGTCAAAACGTTAACTTGATGCGGCTGTGCTTTAGGTGACTTTGGTCTTTGGTGGAGCAGGAACGAGCTTTACTGTACTTTGGGTCCAGGGAAAGAACTCTGCCACTTTAATTGCTGTATTGGTTGTTAGTATGGGCCCTTTCATCTGGGATGAAGAGCATGCTTGTTTAGGAACTACTTGACCTTTAACTCCGTCTCGTGTAGGTGCACTTTTATCATACCTTATGCCTAGAGAGACTCAAAAAATGTATTAGTGGCATACAATACTTATTAATTGTTTTATTACCAATAGATGGTACTTAATTTGTTCCTTTGAACTCCTGATAGTCATAAGTCATCCCATAAGTGTCTCATAGGGAGATAATTTATACCTAGGAACAAATTCTTGTATCAATGTGTTTACTACTGTCTTAACATCCGCATATAGACAGAGGTATCTCCTATTAATGCTCCTCATATTTAAAACTAAGCAGCTAATGTGGACTTTACTGTACTACAATCTAAGTTACTAAGGCTTTGGGCCTCAGTCATTGTCAAACCAATTGCTTCCATAATCAACTCTATCCTGTCTGCAGGCCATATCCCTAAGACCTGGAAAACTACCAGAGCTGTCCCAATCTTCAAAAGTGGGGACAAAAACACTGTCTCAAACTACAGACCAATATCTCTTCTCCCAATACACACTTTCTCTCATTCATGCCTCACTATCATCTCCTCCGATGCAAATGGTATCAACCTTTTCAAAATATACTAATTAACCTTAAAACTTGCCCCACAAATTAAGCATCCCAATAGCCTGCACTCATGGCTATTATTCCACACACAGTCACTCCTACCACCCATTGTGGCCAAGCACTGCTATCTACAGCACTTATTCCCTCACCTGCTATCTCTGTAAATTCCCCTCAAACCTTAGATTGTAAGCTCTTAAGGGCAGGGATTTCCTTTCCTATTGTCTGATTTTGCTGCACTTACTATTCTATCATAATTCCCTCTACTGTATTCTTTATGAAGTGCTGAGAACATTTTTGACGCTATATATATAAAGTCATACACTGCAATACACTACTATCCAAAGTCATGGACAAAAATGTGTTCACTCCCAATTAAACAATTACTATACTAAGACAAATGCCCCTAGCCAATTCCAGTCTGGCCTCCACCCCAAACACTCCATTGTAACTATTCTGCTAAAAATGTGAAATGCCTTGCATATAATATATACCCTGCTCACTTATGTAACTGTATTTGTAACTATGTATCACCTGTCCTTTAACTCTATACCTAGAACATATCCAAAAATGAGAGGTGACTCCAAATGCACCACTTTGGCAAAACATTCTATAAATATTTTAACAATAACTACTGCTTATAATAAAATTGTACACCTATGGAAAAAATAAATGGTTAGAAGTTATAAAATACATCACATATTCATATAATAGTCAAATGCTTTTGTATAGGACTTCACACTAAATTTCTTGTAATATAATCTCTTTGCACAGTGCCGAACACACTGACAGCGTTATTATTTTTTAAAGACACTCAGAGAAAAATTTCAGAGCTTGTTTAACTTGGGCAATTTGCCAGCCCGGGCGTTTCGCCAAAAAAGACCTTGAAAGTGCAAAACAGATAACAAAACAGTTTCTCCGTCTTCTAAATATTAATTACTGGATTGAAACTTCAGCTCAAAGTTAAAAATGGAGATCTCTACACAGCACTAAAACCGAAAAAATGTATGGCCTCTCAAAAATAAAAATATGGCCTCTCAAAAATAAAAAATATGACCTTTCAAAAATAAAAATATGGCCTCTCAAAAATAAAAATGGGACAATTAGCTAAACTGAGGTTAGATCAACTTATGAACACACCCTATATAATTTAAACAATACTTGCAAGCTTAAAATCTCTCCAACATATCCTAATCCTATATAAATGCAATTGACATGTTTTTACTGGTTTACACACAATACAGAAACCACAATACAGACACACAAAGAACATAGACACAAACTTCTCTCCTACACAGCGATTCAGCTTCTCATATAAATAACCAGCTTTTATTCTCTTTCTTGTTGCCATTAGAACAGAAGGAAAAATAATATTTTCTGGTTCAAAAGACCTATTTGTGTGGCCAGTACGAACAAACCTTTTAAATTCCATTCTTTTTCTTCTACTCTCTCTCTTAGGGCTGCTATGCAATTACTGGCAACATGTCCTACCTTTTTACACTTATAACACTTTATGTCCCTCCCAAACAATATACACACAGTCTCTAATTTTATCCCAATTTCTGCATATAAATCTGTCATAAAAATAACCCTCAATATCTACTTCCTCAACAACACATATGCCTTAATTATCTATCGGCAAATTCACTTGCTATTTCTTTCCTATTCACTTTCTTTATTTTACTTGTTATTATATTAACTTCTGTCCTGGCAATGGTAAAATAAATGCAGCGGGACCCTTCTGTCCCTCAACATAATTCTTTTGACCCATATTAACGTAAGGTATGTTTCCCTGTGGGATTCAAAAACACACGAGACGGCGCTCCCTGAGCTTATCAATCCCACAGAAAAAGACCCCTCTTTCATTTAAACATCTGCGCAATTTGTTGATAATAGTACAAACAGTGCCATTCACTGGCCAACAAAATATATTTATATTGTCTCTTTTCGTTCTCTGTATTCATTCTTTATTATTTTCGTCTGCAGACACACAATCCTGTGAGAATTTTTGGTTTCCCATTATTCCCCTGTTACAGAAATCAAATTTAATTGACCTGTACAATACTTCTTCAGTTACAGAAATCAAATTTAATTGACCTGTACAATACTTCGGCTACAGCAATCAACTGTTAATTGACCTGTACAATTTAGCGTTACAATAATCAACGCAAGCTGATTACGTACAACTCTTTTGGCATGTTATTGTTCTAAATAGTGTAAATATGCAAAAAGGACCTGTCACAAGACTGTTCCCCAATCACATTTTCTCACCATAACTATACCAAAGAAAAACTTGAATCACTTCAGCGGGTCCAACCCAGTCCTGATAAACCTTATACTTTTATAACATGGATACAGATAAGACCTTCTAACCAGATATCCATGAACTCACTTGGTATGTAAATGACAAAATAGAGCAAATGTGCAATCAGGGACCCGTCCTGCTCAGACAATAAAAATATTTATCACAATCCAGGACGGTCTGAAAACAATCCCTTTAAGCACAAAAACACTCACCTTCATCACTAAAACACCAAAACTTTTAACGGGACTCTCACCTTAGCCCCTAACAACTCTTAACAACTCTTACACTTTAAAATGAATACAGGAACAGAGAATAATAAATTCATGTTAAACTGCTAGGGATTCTTACTCGTCGCATCAGATAAGACACCGTTCAAAAATCAGCTCCACGCACCACTCAAAACAATTTAATCAGGCTGTTTGTCTAAAAAATGCAGGTAGCCTTACCTTGATTCATATGAGCGCTCAGGTTTGAGTGATGGAGGAGTGATTCATCCGGGTGCTCGATTCCGATGATATTGAGTCCCTATTTCGGAATGCGCCATCTGTGAAAAGCGTAAATAAAAAACACAGTCTGAGGTTATTTTGAAACAGAATAACACGTGAATTTATTCAAGTCAAGTGCACAACGGAGACAGCTTCAAAACAAAAGCTCTCTAAACAATAAACATGGTATGCCATATATTTATACCCTAAATCCTAAAAAGTGTCCTCCCTCAATGGGGGCTTGTGCGTCATTAATATTACCTCATTTTGTAATACATAATAATATTAAAGTTGATGTCATTTTGTAATACATAACAATATTGTATAACTACCTGTCAGCTAAAAACAATTCTGGGGTTAAATGGGATGTGCCTATTCTGTCACCTTGCAATATTTTGTGAGAATTGGTTCTACTGCAAGAATATAAGCTTATCTCATGGTTCTCATAACTTTTACCCTGTTTACTCTTTTAATTTGAAGCTGATTGGATGAGGAAGAGTCAATAAATTTAACTAGGAGCGAAAAAATTCCATTCTCTGCTTTACACATTTGTTTATACAGAAATGAAACACAGAAATTAAGACTCACAGAGACAAGACAAGATGGCTGATTGAAATATTCACACAAAATGGCTTCATCCTAAATGCTTTTATGTTGTTATGCCAGACCCCCTAATGTCTCAACTTTGTCAGTCCCTCCTCTGATTCTTTAAAACATTGTTTTTGAGAATTATTGGTATGATTTTAGTCCAGAAACACGTTGGGAGGCACAAGGGTGCTCCATCATTTCATAATGCTGCTTGAGGGTGTAGGACAGTGCACGAGGGTGCCTGCCAAATGTAGTCATAGTCTCGTATGGCGTTACAGCCAAATTCTTGTCCAGAGTTAGAACATTGTACTTGGCATCTTCTTTCTTCAAGGGACTGCTGTAGATTGGTTCTGCAAACAATGGCATTATGTGTGCAGAGGGGGTTGCATATTTGTGGATCATGCCTTTGACAAACGTAACACAAACATAGATGACAACGAGTATCACAATCACACACATTACCGCATTGAAAAAAATTGCTCCTAGTGATCCTACCAATCCAGTCAGCCCCAAAGGGTCCCAGTCTGTGTCACCTTCCTTCCTAAATCTTTCTTGAATTTCTCCTATCTTATCTAACTCATGTTGTACCTTGCCACTCTGATCTTGGATGAAAACACAACATTGTTCTTTAATTAGGGCACATACACCTCCTTTTGATGCTAAAATGTAATCTAAAACCATTCTGTTTTGTAGGGCCATAAGCCTGATCTGAACCTGTTCTTGGTTTAATGATGAAATTAAAAACTGCAAAATTAAGGCCACATCCTTCCTGTAAATTGTTATCTGACTGAACATACATTTTTACACAGGTTTCATTGGTTGGTGGAGACACTTGACCCATAAATTGATTCTTGTTCCTAGTGTGTGATACACCCTTTAAAGAGGTTTCCTTAAAAAATGGGAAAATACAGAAATTATACACATAATACTAAAAACCTTATTTTATGCAAGCAATCTTTCTTTGGATATGCAGTTGCTAGATAAAGGAAATGGCATCTATCTCTATCATCATATATTTTCAGCTATTACTGAGAATTGAAGGGGTTTGGTATCTGTGGAAGCGAAATGCATGATCCTCACCCCTGCATGCATTATATACATCATTCACTCAGAATATCAGAACAGACGATGTCTGCGATGGGTCAAAATGGCTGACTTATGATCCTTTCCTTGTGGCTGACACACCCCCTGGGTGACCCCCTCCTCTCGGTGGAGGTGCAACACACTTCTGGATCAAAGTTTTGCTGCATATGACACATACATAGAGAGTGATGAGTACTGCCAAAACACATACAAGAGTTTTCACAAGCCACGCTTCCAGGAAACCAATCCTCCCATCAAGGCTCAATTGTACATACACCTTAAATTTCTAACTTAAACACACTCTAAAGAATAAAAATATTGAGTCTCTGAAAAATGAAATGTTCTGATAGAAATCAGGAATATTGAGTCTCTGAAAAAATAGAATGTTTTGAGTCTTTTAAAAAATGAAATATTCCTGATAAGACCAGGCCTCTGCCTGGTATCTTATTTTCCGCGTTGGTTAACGGTCAAAGTTTATGTTTCGTCAAAACGTTAACTTGATGCGGCTGTGCTTTAGGTGACTTTGGTCTTTGGTGTAGCTAGAACGAGCTTTACTGTACTTTGGGTCCAGGGAAAGAACTCTGCCACTTTAATTACTGTATTGGTGGTTAGTATGGGCCCTTTCATCTGGGATAAAGAGCATGCTTGTTTAGGAACTACTTGACCTTTAACTCCGTCTCGTGTAGGTGCACTTTTATCATACCTTATGCCTAGAGAGACTCAAAAAATGTATTAGTGGCATACAATACTTATTAATTGTTTTATTACCAATAGATGGTCCTTAATTTGTTCCTTTGAACTCCTGATAGTCATAAGTCATCCCATAAGTGTCTCATAGGGAGATAATTTATACCTAGGAACAAATTCTTGTATCAATGTGTTTACTACTGTCTTAACATCCGCATATAGACAGAGGTATCTCCTATTAATGCTCCTCATATTTAAAACTAAGCAGCTAATGTGGACTTTACTGTACTACAATCTAAGTTACTAAGGCTTTGGGCCTCAGTCATTGTCAAACCAATTGCTTCCATAATCAACTCTATCCTGTCTGCAGGCCATATCCCTAAGACCTGGAAAACTACCAGAGCTGTCCCAATCTTCAAAAGTGGGGACAAAAACACTGTCTCAAACTACAGACCAATATCTCTTCTCCCAATACACACTTGCTCTCATTCATGCCTCACTATCATCTCCTCCGATGCAAATGGTATCAACCTTTTCAAAATATACTAATTAACCTTAAAACTTGCCCCACAAATTAAGCATCCCAATAGCCTGCACTCATGGCTATTATTCCACACACCGTCACTCCTACCACCCATTGTGGCCAAGCACTGCTATCTACAGCACTTATTCCCTCACCTGCTATCTCTGTAAATTCCCCTCAAACCTTAGATTGTAAGCTCTTAAGGGCAGGGATTTCCTTTCCTATTGTCTGATTTTGCTGCACTTACTATTCTATCATAATTCCCTCTACTGTATTCTTTATGAAGTGCTGAGAACATTTTTGACGCTATATATATAAAGTCATACACTGCAATACACTACTATCCAAAGTCATGGACAAAAATGTGTTCACTCCCAATTAAACAATTACTATACTAAGACAAATGCCCCTAGCCAATTCCAGTCTGGCCTCCACCCCAAACACTCCATTGTAACTATTCTGCTAAAAATGTGAAATGCCTTGCATATAATATATACCCTGCTCACTTATGTAACTGTATTTGTAACTATGTATCACCTGTCCTTTAACTCTATACCTAGAACATATCCAAAAACGAGAGGTGACTCCAAATGCACCACTTTGGCAAAACATTCTACAAATATTTTAACAATAACTACTGCTTATAATAAAATTGTACACCTATGGAAAAAATAAATGGTTAGAAGTTATAAAATACATCACATATTCATATAATAGTCAAATGCTTTTGTATAGGACTTCACACTACACTGGCGACACACTTTATTCGAGCTCGGCTAGTCCCACGAATTCGGGTATACCCGGGTGTATTGAGGTTTGTGACTGTTTTCTGCCCGAGTGCATTGCGTTATTTTCCAGGCAGGGATTGAAGCATTTTATTCCCGCTGGCTGCAATACTGCACAGTATATATATATATATACTGCATTACAATTCATGAATTTATGCCATCTGGTAGACACGCGAAGCAATGCAGCCTATTAAATCCTAATCATTATCATTTAACAGATCAGCCGCCCGTCAGCCAGGCATGAACCCAGGCTGGGAAGGCAAACGCAACGGGGCTTGTCTGAGGTGAGGAGCGGCGCATTCCAGGTATCTGCCAGGTACATACTGGGTATTTGCTCGAATAAAGTGTGTCGGTGCAGTAAATTTCTTGTAATATAATCTCTTTGCACAGTGCCGAACACACTGACAGCGTTATTATTTTTTAAAGACACTCAGAGAAAAATTTCAGAGCTTGTTTAACTTGGGCAATTTGCCAGCCCGGGCGTTTCGCCAAAAAAGACCTTGAAAGTGCAAAACAGATAACAAAACAGTTTCTCCGTCTTCTAAATATTAATTACTGGATTGAAACTTCAGCTCAAAGTTAAAAATGGAGATCTCTACACAGCACTAAAACCGAAAAAATGTATGGCCTCTCAAAAATAAAAATATGGCCTCTCAAAAATAAAAAATATGACCTTTCAAAAATAAAAATATGGCCTTTCAAAAATAAAAATGGGACAATTAACTAAACTGAGGTTAGATCAACTTATGAACACACCCTATATAATTTAAACAATACTTGCAAGCTTAAAATCTCTCCAACATATCCTAATCCTATAGAAATGCAATTGACATGTTTTTACTGGTTTACACACAATACAGAAACCACAATACAGACACACAAAGAACATAGACACAAACTTCTCTCCTACACAGCGAATCAGCTTCTCATATAAATAACCTGCTTTTATTCTCTTTCTTGTTGCCATTAGAACAGAAGGAAAAAGAATATTTTCTGGTTCAAAAGACCTTTTCGTGTGGCCAGTACGAACAAACCTTTTAAATTCCATTGTTTTTCTTCTACTCTCTCTCTTAGGGCTGCTCTGCAATTACTGGCAACATGTCCTACCTTTTTACACTTATAACACTTTATGTCCCTCCCAAACAATATACACACAGTCTCTAATTTTATCCCAATTTCTGCATATAAACCTGTCATAAAAATAACCCTCAATATCTACTTCCTCAACAACACATATGCCTTAATTATCTATCGGCAAATTCACTTGCTATTTCTTTCCTATTCACTTTCTTTATTTTACTTGTTATTATATTAACTTCTGTCCTGGCAATGGTAAAATAAATGCAGCGGGACCCTTCTATCCCTCAACATAATTCTTTTGACCCATATTAACGTAAGGTATGTTTCCCTGTGGGATTCAAAAACACACGAGACGGCGCTCCCTGAGCTTATCAATCCCACAGAAAAAGACCCCTCTTTCATTTAAACATCTGCGCAATTTGTTGATAATAGTACAAACAGTGCCATTCACTGGCCAACAAAATATATTTATATTGTCTCTTTTCGTTCTCTGTATTCATTCTTTATTATTTTCGTCTGCAGACACACAATCCTGTGAGAATTTTTGGTTTCCCATTATTCCCCTGTTACAGAAATCAAATTTAATTGACCTGTACAATACTTCTTCGGTTACAGAAATCAAATTTAATTGACCTGTACAATACTTCGGCTACAGCAATCAACTGTTAATTGACCTGTACAATTTAGCGTTACAATAATCAATGCAAGCTGATTACGTACAACTCTTTTGGCATGTTATTGTTCTGAATAGTGTAAATATGCAAAAATGACCTGTCACAAGACTGTTCCCCAATCACATTTTCTCACCATAACTATACCAAAGAAAAACTTGAATCACTTCAGCGGGTCCAACCCAGTCCTGATAAACCTTATACTTTTATAACATGGATACAGATAAGACCTTCTAACCAGATATCCATGTACTCACTTGGTATGTAAATGACAAAACAGAGCAAATGTACAATCAGGGACCCGTCCTGCTCAGACAACAAAAATATTTATCACAACCCAGGACGGTCTGAAAACAATCCCTTTAAGCACAAAAACACTCACCTTCATCACTAAAACACCAAAACTTTTAACGGGACTCTCACCTTAGCCCCTAACAACTCTTAACAACTCTTACACTTTAAAATGAATACAGGAACAGAGAATAATAAATTCACGTGAAACTGCTAGGGATTCTTACTCGTCACATCAGATAAGACACCGTTCAAAAATCAGCTCCACGCACCACTCAAAACAATTTAATCAGGCTGTTTGTCTAAAAAATGCAGGTAGCCTTACCTTGATTCATATGAGCGCTCAGGTTTGAGTGATGGAGGAGTGATTCATCCGGGTGCTCGATTCCGATGATATTGAGTCCCTATTTCGGAATGCGCCATCTGTGAAAAGCGTAAATAAAAAACACAGTCTGAGGGTATTTTGAAACAAAATAACACGTGAATTTATTCAAGTCAAGTGCACAACGGAGACAGCTTCAAAACAAAAGCTCTCTAAATAATAAACATGGTATGCCATATATTTATACCCTAAATCCTAAAAAGTGTCCTCCCTCAATGGGGGCTTGTGCGTCATTAATATTACCTCATTTTGTAATACATGACAATATTAAAGTTGATGTTATTTTGTAATACATAACAATATTGTATAACTACCTGTCAGCTAAAAACAATTCTGGGGTTAAATGGGATGTGCCTATTCTGTCACCTGGCAATATTTTGTGAGAATTGGTTCTACTGCAAGAATCTAAGCTTATCTCATGGTTCTCATAACTTTTACCCTGTTTACTCTTTTAATTTGAAGCTGATTGGATGAGGAAGAGTCAATAAATTTAACTAGGAGCGAAAAAATTCCATTCTCTGCTTTACACATTTGTTTATACAGAAATGAAACACAGAAATTAAGACTCACAGAGACAAGACAAGATGGCTGATTGAAATATTCACACAAAATGGCTTCAACCTAAATGCTGTTATGTTGATATGCCAGACCCCCTAATGTCTCAACTTTGTCATATATATAAACATATACATAACTTAAGGTACAAAAACCACTATCATATAGATTTGTGTGAAGCGTTGTAATGTTGAAACTTATATACAGTAAATGCGGCTTTTTTGAACAACATGTGTTTGGTATATTTCACAGATGTCGATGAAAAATACATGGGACCAATGTATGATGTCAGATGGGAAATCGTTGTATTAGATAATTCAGACGACTAGCGAACAACTATTTTTAAAAATATATAAGAAAGCTTTCACTGATTGATGCGCAGATTACCAATCACTATAGAATGTTATTCTAATGTTAAAATATTTAGTATGCACTTCTACATCATAATCATGTATCTTTGCACTTAAGTTAGATCTTATATTCATTCATTAAAATTTTAGACTAACATTATAAGTATTGGAATGTGATATATGCTAACCACAATATCACTATGCAAACAAATAAGTACTAAAAAATAATATTCTCACGTGTGACTTGTCAAACAATGTAAATGCTACATAAAAACTCGTATACATATTCTGTTAACGTAAAGAAGACACAAACAAAATAAAAACTAACATACATATTTATAATGTCGTCTTCTTTAAACATCATGTCACTATACCTGTATCGATGTTGGCACATCTTCAGAAATATGTAAATTGAAATACATAACATGAACGGTCAATGGAGTGATATTCCTTCACAAATGAAACATGAAGGTTTACAAATCATTTTCATGACATGTTCATTAAGGTAAACAACACACATTTATGAAACTTTTGAATGTGATATGTAAGCAAATATAAAATATGAAGAATATAATTTTCAATACACAATAGTGTGCACATCATTGTGACATACATGTCACACTACCAACTAAAAAAAGTCTGTTTCAATATTGCATTAGCTATTGAATCTCGACATACTACAATTATTGTGTATGCATGAACAATACCAAAATGAGCATAAAATTTAAATGTACGACACCTTTTTTATACACGGATACACAACACCTTTTACGGTAAATAAGTATAATCCAACCTGTTGATGAATGACATACCGGTGCCACATTAAATTGTCCACACAGCAGAGAACAAATATGGTGGTCTAGTAATATTCATCTGTTTCCTAAGAGTACAGTAGGTTATTTGGACACATGTATTTGTCAAAACAAGGAACGAATCCATCTATGTAGTACTATGAATATCTAGGTTTTTGCTTACATTCAAAATATGTGTGGATGACATTCCTTCGTGTCTCAACAGCACTGTCTGTGTGCTCAGTGTCAGCTGGTAAAGTAACGGGATGCTCCTCCTCCAAGGCCTGACTTATGTCAAGTTCGACATTATTGCTGAGTGCCAGATTGTGTAAAATGCAACATGCAATGATAATATCTGACACTTTAGCAGGCTTATATTGAAGTACCCCACCAGTTCTATCTAAGCAACTAAATCGTGTTTTGACCAGCCCAAATGTCCTCTCTATGATGGATCGTGTCGAAATATGTGCCACATTATACCTCTCCTCTACTTCACATTAAGGGTTTGCCACCGGAGTCAACAGCCACGGCCTAATTCCGTATCCTGAGTCACCTATAATCTATCGTGCAAAAAAAGTATTCAAATTGAAATTACATTCGTACATTACATATGAAAACTTAAAAAAATTGTTGTTTGTTAACACATCCTAATATGTACTCACCCAGCAGCCAACCAGGTCCAAACTAGCCTTCTTCGAAAGCATGGAAGACTGATGAGTTCCTCAGGATAGAGGAATCGTGACTGGAACCAGGGAATTTGGCTACCACATGCATAATCTTCATCGTGGCATCGCATACCACCTGTACATTCAGGGAATGGTAGTGCTTACGGTTGCGGTAAGCATGCTCACTCTGACTAGGCAGGATCAAGGCAACATGGGTGCAATCGATTGCACCCATCACACATGGTATCTCGGCTATGTTATAAAAGCCAGTCCTCACTTCCAGCCACTCTGTCTGCTCTGGAGAAAAAAATTCCCGGGCGCTACCTGTATGTATAGTAAGTACGGAATATAGGTATAATAGCAACCTTAGAAGTTGGTAAGGTATCCCTCCGCTTCTTTGTCTCCTCCTGTGACTCAAACAACCCCAAAAAAGGATCTACCCGGGATCCTTAATAATAAGGGAAACAAGAGAAAGTGAGTGTTTGTAGTATATTTTACCCCTGTCTGTATCCCTTTAAACACTATAATATTGTGAATGCTTTCTGCTCATATGTTTATTCATTTATCCCGAGGGTGATACCACACCAAAGAAGAAGGAGAAGAAGAGCGCAGACGCAAAGTGGAGAACGAATCTACAAGACAGAGAAGAGAAGACCTAAAGATACCTTGACGCGACAGCATTTGCACAAGGCCGTGTGAGTGTTAAGAATTAATATACACTTCTAAAACCCCACCGTTATTGTTTCAGAGTTTAACATACCTGAACCATATTGTATTCCATTTCACCCTTCCACCTGTGCTCCCCCATCTCTTTCTCTTGTTACTCTGTCTGCTCTGTAGGAAAATGAATATAATTCCTAGCGCGTCTATTGAGTGCACATAGAAACTGGGTAAAGGCCCGCGAGAATGTAGATTGCGAGACCCCGCCCACTATGCCCACAGTTGTCTGTAATGACGCGGAAGCAAGATAATGTAATGAGCACAGCATTTTAACAAGCCCAGGGACTGCACGACCTCTGGCTGTTATAAAATCTAAATCTCCACGTATCTCTTCATAAAGAGATAAGATTGTTGCTGAACTCAAACGGTAGCGACTTACTTTCTCCTCCTCACTCATCCCATCTAAGATGGTTCTCTCCCTGTAGACACGAGGACGAGGCACTACTTGTCTCCTCTCCCTTCTCCTCTCATGTCCTTGCCCTTGCCCTCTCCCTCTCCTCTCCGCGTCCCTGTCCCTTCCTTGGCCTGTGACATCCTGATCCTCATCTAGGCTCTCGTCCAATATAATCTTCCTCCGTCTCATAAACATTCACATCATTTTGTGGTCTGTAGCTGTCAATGCGCAGGTAATTGGCCTCCTTTAAATACCTATGTGATGATGTCAGGTGAGTTGATGAAGTGAAACAAACAGATATTGCGCTCATTAGTGGTAAATAAGGATTACGTGATATTGCGATCAAGATAAATACAACCTTAGTATAAGGAGGTTTTATGCTGCTGCTCTTAGGGGATGGCTCAGCTATCCAACTAATACAGAAAAAAGAAGAAAAAAACAGCGCAAAAAAACCTCATTGTGTAGTATTAAAATAAATTTATAAAATAAAAAGGTGATTATTGCACGTACATCAATTCTTATTTTATTCTTAGCAAATAGTACATATGAACATTTTAGTGGGTATATACTATTTTTAATTTATATAACACAGATACCCATATATTATGTTTTTAAATAAAATAAACACTCTATTTTTTAGCAAGTTTAATAAAGATTATTTAGCCATGTATGTACTGCTGCGGCCGAGTTTATTCGAGCATTTGCCCGTTCTCGGCCGCAGCAGTAACCTGGCGCGCGCCGGAGGGTGCCGGGCGCGCGCCGAAGCCTCGGAGGAGAGGCCCGCCGATCGGGGTTTCCCCCTCTCCTTACCTGGTCCGCCGGGTCCCCCGGAACATCCCGCCGCCGTCCTAACATCCGCGCGACACCAGGGCTCCCTCGGGGAGCCCTGGGCACGCGTACAGGCGGCACAGGCACCCGATGATGCGTGACCGCGCATCGGTGATACGCGGCACGCTGAGGGAGTGCGGCTCGCAAGCCGGGACATATCCCGGCTTGCGGAATGAGCCGTACTCGAATTAAGTGTGCCGCCTGTGTATGTATGTATTCACCCTATGGGCTTTGGACCTCGCGCTGTGTGTGAGCGCTGAGGGGGTTAAAAGTAAATACCGATTTTTTTCTAATTAATTGATGGGCCTATATATTACACAAGAGCACACCCATACAATCATACTCCTGACGAAGCAGTGTGCGAAACGCGTAGAGTTTGAGTTTCTGGAGAGAATTTGCACACTGAAGGACTGGCAATCTACTGCTGACATCAGACCCATTTTGGCTTCCCGCCCTCACTTGTGACGCGAAACCGGAAGTGACGCGACGGCAGAGACTGATGCGGAACTACACTGTGAGGTGTAAGTGAAGCACCGGGCAGCAGCTTTACACTTCACCAACCTTCTATCGGTGGTTCTCTCCACCACCCATCTTATTTATGGAAAATGTGAGTTTCCTTAACATCTGTGACTAATACATATTTATAGTTTATACAGTATGCACTATTTGTGGTTTCTTTTACTTGCATATCATCCACTCCACTGAGAGGTATCCTGACCCCAGCTACACAAAGGGCTCCAGTCAGAGAGAGAAGGATCTCTGACATGCAGTAACATAATACGATTTTTGTGAGTTCATTTCTTATACTGATTATCTTTTTAGCAGTGATATACCATCTGCACTATATATATATTTTTATTTTTTGCATATCACGAGTTTATCCTGCGCTCCTCCTCAACCCCAAGAAAAGAAAATTCTACATCCTGGGACTTGGAACTGTCCCACCAGAGGAAGTTGAGCTGCTCTTGTACACTATATTTTATTAATCACTTTGTGGTGTAAGGTTTATTCTGTGTACTTAAGGTGTGTCACTAATTACACTAATTTAACACTATTTGGGAAGCGCCCAGTCCATCCACTTTCCCCACTCCCCCACCCATTGTTACGTACATCAATGACAGTATATATCAGCAAGACATGTTTTGCTCGGAAATGATGATCTCCGGTCTCTGGCGGGCCGCTCGGCGGGAAGTTCAAACCTCCTTGAGGGATCTCCCTGCGCGCGTTCCATTACTTTCCTTATCAGTACCCCATTGCGGCTTTATTGTACTGCATATATCCTGTACATGGTTTATGGGACTTCCACTCCTTCTAATATTGTATGTGGAGAGACGCGAGTGGTAGACGGGCGCCGTCTGATGACGTCAGAGCTATTGCGGACTAATCCGGAACTGACTGAGAGAACACCGCGTCTGAGCTGACGGCTGCTGCAGGGAGATCCCTCAAGGAGGTTTGAATTTCCCGCCGAGCGGCCCGCCAGAGACCGGAGATCATAATTTCCGAGCAGACGGACACTGCGGGGAGGTTTTCCAAGGAGACGTGTACCCCCTGCTGAGCTGTATACTGAGGACCGGAGGACGATCCAGATACACACCAGCCCACACTGAGCTGTTCCCGCGAGTGGTAACATGTCCAAAACATGTCTGCTGATATATACTGTCATTGATGAACGTGCAATAATCACCTTTTTATTTTATAAATTTATTTTAATACTACACCATGAGGTTTTTTTGCGCTGTTTTTTTCTTCTTTTTTGTGAGTTTTTTCTGAGTTGATGAAGTGCAAGGTCTTACATTTACATTAACATATCCAAGTTGTTCAATGCAAACGGATATCAAGTACTAAAGAAAAGGATTATTTTTGTATGTTCAGCAGGCAATAATGATATTTGAGAATGATGTAATGTTACGTTTTGTCAACCGTTTATTTAACAAAAACTTGTGGAATGTGTAATTCAGGTTCCACTTCAGAACGCTACACACAGTCATCTCATTAGGATACAACCATGAGAAACTAGGTTGCAACATGTCTAATTGGCCATGTTATTGTCACCTATTCACATGAAGTAATAGTACTGGGCATATCCATATTTTAATCCCATCAGGATACTTCCTATTGATTATGTTTAAATAGTATTAAAGATGAGTAACTTCTGTTGATGTGTGGATACACTGGCGACACACTTTATTCGAGCTCGGCTAGTCCCACGAATTCGGGTATACCCGGGTGTATTGAGGTTTGTGACTGTTTTCTGCCCGAGTGCATTGCGTTATTTTCCAGGCAGGGATTGAAGCATTTTATTCCCGCTGGCTGCAATACTGCACAGTATATATATATATATATATACTGCATTACAATTCATGAATTTATGCCATCTGGTAGACACGCGAAGCATTGCAGCCTATTAAATCCTAATCATTATCATTTAACAGATCAGCCAGGCATGAACCCAGGCTGGGAAGGCAAACGCAACGGGGCTTGTCAGAGGTGAGGAGCGGCGCATTCCAGGTATCTGCTAGGTACATACTGGGTATTTGCTCGAATAAAGTGTGTCGGTGCAGTACTTTTCGGAAAAGTGATTGTAATGCATCGTGTACTATGTAAACATGCGATGTTATTGAGTGTCCAATTGCGGACATCATAAAAAGAGGGAGGTCACAAAATACAGGTAAACATGAAAATAAACAGATACATGTCCAAGTGATAATGCGGTACACATTAAAAGCATTGTGTAATGTATAGCAACATGACTGTATGCTGAATGTGTTAGATGTGTGAAATCTGTAATATTATATAATATTGTGAAGTCCACATAATTAAAATATTGCATATGATGGGAACTGTTCCTTTAAGAGTTTACTCTTGGATTATCCATTGACACATTATAACATGAAGAATAATGTGGCACGCAACATATGATCACATACACAAGTAAAATGTTGTGGCAATAATAAACATAAGCGAGTACACGATGAAGTGAATGACATCGACACTGTAATGCCAAGCACATTTTAATTCTGACAAATATAACGTAAACATTCCTATAAAGTTATAAGTCCCCGCTCCATTGACTCCATTAATGTAGAGATGAGCTTTTTTTTCTATGTGCCGTCACGGCAAGCTTTCCGATCCTTCTCCCCTCCAACTTGCCAACTTTAGTTGGCGGGACAAATTCCAGATGAAATCTCCATTTTTGAGTGCCGATCAACACCGATAAGCTGATCGGGACTACAAGAATACAGCCGAATTAAAAAAGTGGTGAAAAGTGGCTTATCGGCAGCCGCATGCCGATAAATTTTTAACGGGAAGAAAAATAGCCGATTTTGAGCACTTTTCGGCGCTTACTGAATCGCAAACGCAATTGTGGCGCGAAAATGCCGAAAAATGCCTTATCGACGCTTAGTGCATGTCCCATGTCCCGGAAAATCTCCCTTTGAAAAGGCAAGTGTGACTCACCGCTAAGGTACCCTGCTTCAGCATAGCCCAGAAAGGCGAATGAGGCACAGGAATGAATATGTGTCCCTATATCTGAGGGGATCCCTTGGTTACAGGGGGTACTCACACTTAGTGCCAGGTAACCCAGAACTATTGTAGGGTTTGTGGGTTCCCCAACCGTATATAAGGTAGTGGGGGGACTCTCAGAGTCCAAACTAAGTTCATAAGATAGTGTGTGGGGAAAACAGGCTGATAGGAATAAAAAGTACAGTTTTCTTATTCTATTCCCCATACTCAGAGACTTAGACAGTGTATTAGAACATCATATTATTAATACATTGTGGGATACTGTAATGTACAGTACCCTGTGTTGGGGACTTTATGAACCAATGTCAAAACAGACTGCCAGGGCTACCACGTTGGTGCCAGCAAGTCTGATGGACATCGAGTTAAAAGCAGTCAGAGGATGCCCAGACATGTGAGAGGCAAATGGGCAACATGGAAAGGCTGAGTACCCAAGTCCGGGGAACAATGGCAGTCGTCCGGGCTGCCATTTGCTCTGCCAGACAGAGGAGCCGGTCACTGCGAGTGGCATTGAGTAACCAGGGACAGAGGTGTCAAACTTACGTATGTCCCATGGGTCATTCAGATTTCCCATTAATTTGCTTTTTCTACCAGCTTGGCTCTGGTTGGCTGAATGAGAAAGTTCCCATGCTCTGATTGGCTGCCGTATTTTGTTAATGAAGCTCAGAATACTATAAGTATCGATGCACCAATCTGGTTCGTGTCTGGTCTCCCGTGACAATCCCATAATTAACAGATGCGCCCTGTCACTGCGAGTGGCATTGAGTAACCAGTGACAGAGGTGGCAAACTTACGTATGTCCCTTGGGTCATTCAGATTTACCATTCATTTGCTTTTTCTACCAGCTTGGCTCTGATTGGCTGAATGAGAAAGTTCCCATGCCATGATTGGCAGCAGTATTTTGTGAATGAAGCTCAGAATACTATAAGTATCGATGCACCAATCTGATTCGTGTCTGGTCTCCCGTGACAATCCCATAATTAACAGAAGCGCCCTCTGTATAGGATAGGTGCTGGATCAACCTGAACGCCTCCACCTCTTTTTTGGAGACCACCCCTAATGAGGAAACTCTCATGTCATGCAAAGGAGGGTAAGAAAAAGGGCCCGCCACCCTACCTCGACTTCATAAAACACCTTTCTTGGCAATATCCCCGTGGTCCCTTACCGATTTTAAATTGCGTTCACCCCGCAAACCCGCTTGATACTCAAATTATTTTATTTATTTAATTATAAAATGTTTTACCAAGAAGTAATACATCGAGAGTTACCACTCGTTTTCAAGTATGTTCAGGGAATATAGAATTATGATGACAAATAATAGATGATTACAAATACATAGTTATATAAGTGAACAGGGTAAACATTATATACAAGACATTTCCTGCACAGTTAATGATAATATATATTATAGGTGTACAGGCAGTCCTCGTTTTACAACGCTTCGCTTTACAACGAATGGCTTATCCAACGCTATGCAATGCATACCTATATTCATTTTTACAATGCCATAACGGCTTATCCAACGCTCTTACAACGCTTTGCAAAGTTGTTTATGTATATATAATATATATAAATCATATAATATCATATTATATTATACTATATGTAGCCCCTGTAAGTAAGAGCGGGCTACTTATCCTTCTCCTACTGGAGAAAGCCCTGGTAAGGGCAGGCGCCAGTAGTAACCATGGGTTTTTCCCCCTCACCAAGCCCTGCCTGGAGTGATAGAGGCAGGCCCCTGACTCTGTGCAGGCCTAGACAGAGGGGAGGTCCTGCTGACATCATAAGGGGCAGGGCTGTATATATTTAGTGGGCTGTCCTGTGTGTGTGTGAGTCAGTTCTGGAAGCTGTCAGTTTGGAGTTGGAGTGTCTGGCTGGAGAGTCAGAATCTGGAGAGCAGTGTGTCTGTTCTGTACAGTGAGAGAACCATCAGCCTGAGAGTGCTGTGGGAGAGAGAGATGATCCTATGAAAGCTGAGCGTTCAGCTTGTCAGTCTGTGGAGTTATGTCCTGGGAGCTGAGGAGTGACGTGCTAGTCTGAAGTGGAGTAGGACCCAGCAGAGCAATGACTGAACTGAGAGACCACGTGTAGAGTGAGAACGGTGCGTGGAAGAGATACTCAGAGCCCCTCTGAGTAGAGCGGACAGAACTATAGAGGTGGACCAATGCCCCTCACCCTGTTCATGGGGTGAGGGGAAAGACATCTAGCCTCACCCCTTGGGCCTACCCTGGGGGGTGGAGGCAGGGGTATTGAGGACCCATCCAGACCATCCTGTCGTGATACAGTCTGGAGGAAAAGGAGGGAGGAAGAGACCTTGTTCATATGTGGAAGTACTGCTGACTTTGCATGAACTGCTGTTTGCTACCTCACCGTGTTGAAAGACAATTAAGACACTGCTGTTTTACAAAGAGATTGTGTGTGAGTTCTGGAGCATTCACCCTGGGACCAGGATTCTTCTCTGTAAGGATCCTACCCCACATCCCTGGGGAATTTTAGAGAATGGAGGCGCTGCACCACTAAAGAACCAGATGAAGGCAATTACCCCAGAAGCGTAGTCCTGTTGTCCCCAACATAAACGCGGGAGACTCAGGCCCTCCTGTTATAAGCAGGTACGCACCACCAAGATTCATGTAGCCAGCCCTCACTACACCCTAGATATACAGTCTATGTCTGGTGGGGAGGACATGGGTTACATTTGGAGGCGCTGCTGAGATCCCAAACAGGACAGGCTTTCAGCTAAGCAGAACGGGAGGAGTGAAGTGCACCTTCCGTGCAAATTCTATGGAGGGTACGGCATATCATACCAGGGGTAGTCAGGGGAGCCTGGACTCCCGCACAGTACGCCCTCGGTGCCCTAGATGGGTGTTGTAAGATGGGTGCCAGGCTATTGCTGTTCTAGTCCCTTGAGGCAGATAGAGTGAGGCAACTGGGGTGGTTAGCCTTTTAACTAGTCCAGGGACCATGGCCCAGGGCCCGCACTATGAATGGCCAAAAGTAGGAGACACCCGTACTTAGGGAGATGCCCGGTACACTTGCCAGAACCCACATAAAACACACCTCAGAGCACTTGCAGGAACAGTCAGTGAGTACAGTGCACAGAGAAGGAGTTCTGCCTAGCCTGGGATATGCCACATCATATCAGTGGGTAAAGCAAGAAAGATAGCATGCAGAGAGCAGTCAAGGAGCAAGTGGAGTTGTCAGTGTCTAGGATGTGTTACACAGTAGACACTGAGAATAGTGGAGTTATACATTTGGAGGGCTCATCAAAAATGGCGGCCGTCACTACACGTGCTCCGCGGAGCAAGAAAGAGTCCAAAATGGCGACAAAAGCACCATCCACGGCCCAGCAGTTAGCAGCCGAACTAAAATTGCAATTCCCGCCAATCCTGGAGCGCGCACGTGAATCGTGCAAAGAGACTGTGCGAGAAATGTGGAGAGAGATGTGCAGGGGTTTTGCGCCAAACCCAGATCCCCTGCAAGAGGAGCGGCGCGAAAGCCGAAAGCCCACCCACCTGTGCTGTGACTGGCCAACAAACAAGGCCACGTCACACTGAGAGAAGGAGTGCCCCTCCTCTTGTTTCCATCAGAGGGAGGGGACAGAAGGAGAGCCAATCAGAAGCGTTAGGGACCCCTGAATTGTTGTCTGCCATGAAGTTGGCTCAGGGGCTTACAACAATTTTGGCCAAAAATGTCAAACTAAAAGACCATTTTACTTAATAGATATTTATACATATATATTTAGGCACTGTACCGTGTATGAGTTTAACTGGATGTGCTATATCTGAGCTTTAGGTGGGTATTCTGCTGGAGGCAGTGTGTCAGAGCACAGCCATAAATGATCAGGAAAGCAGCTTGTGGTTAAAAGATATTCTTTATTCGGACATCATGGTGCAGTCAGGGAAATGGAGGGAGCTCTTACGCGTTTCACGCCTCGTTGGCGCTTCGTCAGAGAGTGAAAAAGTGATGCTGGGACCCCCTTGATATAGTGCCTCTCATTGCGTTTCAAATTGCTCACAGCCGCGGCTCGATTGGCCGGAAGTGATGATACCGGAAGTCAGGGACCGGATGTGACGCGACGGGCTCCATGCATGGATGGTTTGTTTACAAGCTGTGCTTGTAGTCATGGAGATCGCAGCGTCATCACTCCGTAGCAATGGGGAAATCTTAATTACAAACGGGACCCAGCATTATCACCCCACCATACAAACAACATACATAATCAAAGGTGGTGGTTTTAAAAACAATATCTAAAGCATATAGACTATGCATAAACTGGAGGACTCTTTGTAAACAGTTTGATATTATCCATAATGTATGGTTGCGATCGTATTTGTAAACGTTTTTAACTGCCTGGTGACATATGTAAATTGTTTATAATGATATACTTTGAATCATTGATTCAGGTTATATAGGCTATATTACAATCATACATGATGGATTAATATATCAATAAAAATCTATTGTGCCAATTCTTTGCATGAAAGTATACATTTGGAACAGTTGCACAGATTTACTCGAGATGATTTGTGAAAGACTGATGGCTATATCTAAGCAATGGGTGAAGCATATGTTATACATCTCATTATAATTACATTCTATTATTTTTAAGGAAATAAAGGCAATATGAGAAGAGCAATGTATACACATCATGATATTTTAAATAATCTTGTGATGTGTTATGCATATATACATTGTTTTTGATGTGCATAACATTGAATACAACAGGTTAGTTCTTCTTTCAATATAAAATAAATGATGTATGGAAAACTAATGAACATACATTTCACAAGAAATGCTTGAGTTCCCAATCCGTATTTATACCCCCGGGTACCAAAGACCCGAGGGTATAAATCCAGAACATTTCTCTCTGGTTCAGTACATTTTCCCTATTACCTCCTCTTGTGTGTCTAGGAATATTTTCTAATGCACTGAATGAGAAAGTTTCACTGGAGCCTTTTGGACAATTTGAGAAATGTTTAGACACTGGTAGGTTAGGATCTTCCTTTTTTATTGATCTTAAGTGTTCTGAAATTCTCACTTTTAGAGGTCTGATTGTCCTCCCAATATAGGTCATACCACAGGCACAATTGAGTTTGTATATAACATAATTGGTAGAACATGTCAAAAATTGTTTTAGTTTGTATTTCTGACACGTATATTTATTAGTGACTGAACTTAGTGGTGTAGCATATCTACAGTATGTACATTTGCCACATTTGTGGAAGCCTTTTGGGAATCTATCTCGGGATGTCTTTTGTCCTGCAGTGAATAAGCTAGGAGATAGATGATATCCTATGGTCTTTGCCTTTTTATATACAAATTTTGGTAGATTATTTGTGACTGATTTCAGCCCTCTATCTAGCTGTAATACCCTCCAGTGTTTTTCTATGATGCTTCTTATCTTGCTAGCCTGATTGCTAAAGGTGGTGATAAAGAGCGGGGTCTCAGATTCAGGTTCTGTGATCTTGGTTTTTATTGTTTTTTTCTTCTGTTTTGTATTTTTCAACAGTTCTGAACGATTTAGTTGCAGTGCATGTATAAATGCAGAATGTATATCTTTTTCTTGATATCCTCTGTTCCTGAACCTCTCGTTCAGTATCTCCGACTGTTGTATGGTGTCACAATTATACATGGGTTACACTAGATGTATCATCTCTATACACAATTATTAGTCACAATCTTGGCATCCTAGCTGTCACTCATTTCCTTAATTTATCAAATTTACACACTCCACAAATCACTTTTCTTTTGGATTGCATAATATTTCTGTTACAGCACAACTACTTTCTTTTTGACCAGCACTTCTATCTCCAAAAACAGGGCACTGCCATGGGTACTTCCTTTGCACCTTCCTATGCAAACCTCTTTATGGGTTTCTGGGAAAATAAACACATTTTCGGTGACACTAATCCTTTTCGTAAGCACATCATCTTTTACCGTCGTTACATAGACGACCTTATCCTGATATGGGAGGGGGACCACGACATACTGGGAGCTTTCATCAATTATCTGAATGACAACACTTTTAATCTAAAATTCACATCATCAGTAAACATTAATCATATAGACTTTTTAGATTTAAGATTATCCATAGATGTGAATTGTACAATTCAAACGAATTTATTTCGCAAAACAAATGCCCGCAACTCTCTGCTAAGGGCAAACAGCAGCCATCCGAGACCTCTATTATGAGGCATACCCAAAGGTCAATATCTCCGACTGAGAAGGCTTTGTTCTACTGAAGAAGCCTTCATACAACAGTCGGAGATACTGAACGAGAGGTTCAGGAACAGAGGATATCAAGAAAAAAATATAAATTCTGCATTTATACATGCACTGCAACTAAATCGTTCAGAACTATTGAAAAATACAAAACAGAAGAAAAAAACAATAAAAACCAAGATCACAGAACCTGAATCTGAGACCCCGCTCTTTATCACCACCTTTAGCAATCAGGCTAGCAAGATAAGAAGCATCATAGAAAAACACTGGAGGGTATTACAGCTAGATAGAGGGCTGAAATCAGTCACAAATAATCTACCAAAATTTGTATATAAAAAGGCAAAGACCATAGGATATCATCTATCTCCTAGCTTATTCACTGCAGGACAAAAGACATCCCGAGATAGATTCCCAAAAGGCTTCCACAAATGTGGCAAATGTACATACTGTAGATATGCTACACCACTAAGTTCAGTCACTAATAAATATACGTGTCAGAAATACAAACTAAAACAATTTATGACATGTTCTACCAATTATGTTATATACAAACTCAATTGTGCCTGTGGTATGACCTATATTGGGAGGACAATCAGACCTCTAAAAGTGAGAATTTCAGAACACTTAAGATCAATAAAAAAGGAAGATCCTAACCTACCAGTGTCTAAACATTTCTCAAATTGTCCAAAAGGCTCCAGTGAAACTTTCTCATTCAGTGCATTAGAACATATTCCTAGACACACAAGAGGAGGTAATAGGGAAAATGTACTGAACCAGAGAGAAATGTTCTGGATTTATACCCTCGGGTCTTTGGTACCCGGGGGTATAAATACGGATTGGGAACTCAAGCATTTCTTGTGAAATGTATGTTCATTAGTTTTCCATACATCATTTATTTTATATTGAAAGAAGAACTAACCTGTTGTATTCAATGTTATGCACATCAAAAACAATGTATATATGCATAACACATCACAAGATTATTTAAAATATCATGATGTGTATACATTGCTCTTCTCATATTGCCTTTATTTCCTTAAAAATAATAGAATGTAATTATAACGAGATGTATAACATATGCTTTACCCATTGCTTAGATATAGCCATCAGTCTTTCACAAATCATCTCGAGTAAATCTGTGCAACTGTTCCAAATGTATACTTTCATGCAAAGAATTGGCACAATAGATTTTTATTGATATATTAATCCATCATGTATGATTGTAATATAGCCTATATAACCTGAATCAATGATTCAAAGTATATCATTATAAACAATTTACATATGTCACCAGGCAGTTAAAAACGTTTACAAACACGATCGCAACCATACATTATGGATAATATCAAACTGTTTACAAAGAGTCCTCCAGTTTATGCATAGTCTATATGCTTTAGATATTGTTTTTAAAACCACCACCTTTGATTATGTATGTTGTTTGTATGGTGGGGTGATAATGCTGGGTCCCGTTTGTAATTAAGATTTCCCCATTGCTACGGAGTGATGACGCTGCGATCTCCATGACTACAAGCACAGCTTGTAAACAAACCACCCATGCATGGAGCCCGTCGCGTCACATCCGGTCCCTGACTTCCGGTATCATCACTTCCGGCCAATCGAGCCGCGGCTGTGAGCAATTTGAAACGCAATGAGAGGCACTATATCAAGGGGGTCCCAGCATCACTTTTTCACTCTCTGACGAAGCGCCAACGAGGCGTGAAACGCGTAAGAGCTCCCTCCATTTCCCTGACTGCACCATGATGTCCGAATAAAGAATATCTTTTAACCACAAGCTGCCTTCCTGATCATTTATGGCTGTGCTCTGACACACTGCCTCCAGCAGAATACCCACCTACTGCTGCGGCACAGTTTATTCGAGCATTTGCCCGTTCTGTGCCGCAGCAGTAGCCTGGCACGCGCCCGAGTGTGACGGGCGCGCGCCGAAGCAGCGGAAGAGCGCCCTCCGATCGGGGCGCTCTCCCTACCGCTGCCGGGTCCGCCGGGTCCCCCGGAACCCCCTGCCGCTGTCCCGCGATCGCGGGACACCAGGGCTCCCTCGGGGAGCCCCTGGACACGCGTGCAGGGGGCGCACGCTCCCGATGACGCGTGACCGCGCGTCTATGACGCGCGGCACGCCGAGGGGCGGCCACTAGCAAGCTGGGAGATTTCCCGGCTTGCGGTACCGACCACACTTCAATAAAGTGTGTCGGTAGTGTATCTACCACTTTCCGGATGCACGCCACCAACAAGAAGAAAACAGGCTTTTTTCATGTGAGTTTATCCTTTATTCTAATTTGGAGGTATACACTAGGGTGGTTTCAAGCGTGTGTGACATTGTTCTCATTAGGAGTGATGTGATGGAGCTTAATACTCTTCATTCACAACACCTCTAGGACTTCAATATATATGTCCTCTGCACAGCGCTCACCTACATACCCAATACTCACCTGTATATCAATAGCCTGCATCAAGACATCTTCTATCAAGAATATTTGAATTGACATTGTTATTTCCATTATCCATAGTCAATTAGAGCACTATTGATGAACTCTGTTCTTCTATTGCTATATCTGAGCTTTGTCTGTGTTTTATGTTCTGTCTCTGGTTTTAAATATATATTGCCATGCTCAGTAGCACTCCTCTGTGACACTCATATGCTTATATATATGTTGTGGTTATTTTGGGGGTTCAATAGGAGCTTGTTAGGTGTCCAGTATATTTCACAATTGTGTTTCAGCTAGTCTTGGCTGATTGGAGGTTGGCAACCTCCTACTTAATTTAAGCTCACCCCCTCCCACATTTAAATGGTTAAGGGCTCACTCCATAGCATCTTCCACACAGGGGAACTTGTTTGCTTGCAGGATGGTTGTGACAACTCTAATACAGAGTGCTTTTCCTGGTAATGTACAGGTTAATAAAGGCTTCAATCAGACTTAGAACTTTGCAACTAATATTGACAGATTTACTATAAATCATTCTTCCTGTTATTACACAGGTTATTAAGAATTTATATTAGCGTTAGGGACCCCTGAATTGTGGTCTGCCGTGAAGTTGGCTCAGGGGCTTACAACAATTTTGGCCAAAAATGTCAAACTAAAAGACCATTTTACTTAATAGATATTTATACATATATATTTAGGCACTGTACCGTGTATGAGTTTCACTGGATGTGCTATAACTGAGCTTTGTCTGTGTTTTATGTTCTGTCTCTGGTTTTAAACATATATTGCCATGCTCAGAAGCACTCCTCTGTGACACTCATATGCCTATATATATGTTGTGGTTATTTTGGGGGTTCAATAGGAGCTTGTTAGGTGTCAGTATATTTCACAATTGTGTTTCAGCTAGTCTTGGCTGATTGGAGGTTGGCAACCTCCTACTTAATTTAAGCTCACCCCCTCCCACATTTAAATGGTTAAGGGCTCACTCCATAGCATCTTCCACACAGGGGAACTTGTTTGCTTGCAGGATGGTTGTGACAACTCTAATACAGAGTGATTTTCCTGGTAATGTACAGGTTAATAAAGGCTTCAATCAGACTTAGAGCTTTGCAACTAATATTGACAGATTTACTATAAATCATTTTTCCTGTTATTACACAGGTTATTAAGAATTTATATTAGCGTTAGGGACCCCTGAATTGTGGTCTGCCGTGAAGTTGGCTCAGGGGCTTACAACAATTTTGGCCAAAAATGTCAAACTAAAAGACCATTTTACTTAATAGATATTTATACATATATAGTTAGGCACTGTACCATGTATGAGTTTCACTGGAAGTGCTATAACTGAGCTTTGTCTGTGTTTTATGTTCTGTCTCTGGTTTATATATATATTGCCATGCTCAGTAGCACTCCTCTGTGACACTCATATGCTTATATATATATGTTGTGGTTATTTTGGGGGTTCAATAGGAGCTTGTTAGGTGTCCAGTATATTTCACAATTGTGTTTCAGCTAGTCTTGGCTGATTGGAGGTTGGCAACCTCCTACTTAATTTAAGCTCACCCCCTCCCACATTTAAATGGTTAAGGGCTCACTCCATAGCATCTTCCACACAGGGGAACTTGTTTGCTTGCAGGATGGTTGTGACAACTCTAATACAGAGTGCTTTTCCTGGTAATGTACAGGTTAATAAAGGCTTCAATCAGACTTAGAACTTTGCACTAATATTGACAGATTTACTATAAATCATTCTTCCTGTTATTACAAAGGTTATTAAGAATTTATATTAGCGTTAGGGACTCCTGAATTGTGGTCTGCCGTGAAGTTATCTCAGGGGCTTACAACAATTTTGGCCAAAAAAGTCAAACTAAAAGACCATTTTACTTAATAGATATTTATACATATATATTTAGGCACTGTACCGTGTATGAGTTTCACTGGATGTGCTATAACTGAGCTTTGTCTGTGTTTTATGTTCTGTCTCTGGTTTTAAATATATATTGCCATGCTCAGTAGCACTCCTCTGTGACACTCATATGCTTATATATATGTTGTGGTTATTTTGGGGGTTCAATAGGAGCTTGTTAGGTGTCCAGTATATTTCACAATTGTGTTTCAGCTAGTCTTGGCTGATTGGAGGTTGGCAACCTCCTACTTAATTTAAGCTCACACCCTCCCACATTTAAATGGTTAAGGGCTCACTCCATAGCATCTTCCACACAGGGGAACTTGTTTGCTTGCAGGATGGTTGTGACAACTCTAATACAGAGTGATTTTCCTGGTAATGTACAGGTTAATAAAGGCTTCAATCAGACTTAGAACTTTGCAACTAATATTGACAGATTTACTATAAATCATTCTTCCTGTTATTACACAGGTTATTAAGAATTTATATTAGCGTTAGGGACCCCTGAATTGTGGTCTGCCGTGAAGTTGGCTCAGGGGCTTACAACAATTTTGGCCAAAAATGTCAAACTAAAAGACCATTTTACTTAATAGATATTTATACATATATATTTAGGCACTCTACCGTGTATGAGTTTCACTGGATGTGCTATAACTGAGCTTTGTCTGTGTTTTATGTTCTGTCTCTGGTTTTAAATATATATTGCCATGCTCAGTAGCACTCCTCTGTGACACTCATATGCTTATATATATGTTGTGGTTATTTTGGGGGTTCAATAGGAGCTTGTTAGGTGTCCAGTATATTTCACAATTGTGTTTAAGCTAGTCTTGGCTGATTGGAGGTTGGCAACCTCCTACTTAATTTAAGCTCACCCCCTCCCACATTTAAATGGTTAAGGGCTCACTCCATAGCATCTTCCACACAGGGGAACTTGTTTGCTTGCAGGATGGTTGTGACAACTCTAATACAGAGTGCTTTTCCTGGTAATGTACAGGTTAATAAAGGCTTCAATCAGACTTAGAACTTTGCAACTAATATTGACAGATTTACTATAAATCATTCTTCCTGTTATTACACAGGTTATTAAGAATTTATATTAGCGTTAGGGACCCCTGAATTGTGGTCTGCCGTGAAGTTGTCTCAGGGGCTTACAACAATTTTGGCCAAAAATGTCAAACTAAAAGACCATTTTACTTAATAGATATTTATACATATATATTTAGGCACTGTACCGTGTATGAGTTTCACTGGATGTGCTATAACTGAGCTTTGTCTGTGTTTTATGTTCTGTCTCTAGTTTTAAATATATATTGCCATGCTCAGTAGCACTCCTCTGTGACACTCATATGCTTATATATATGTTGTGGTTATTTTGGGGGTTCAATAGGAGCTTGTTAGGTGTCCAGTATATTTCACAATTGTGTTTCAGCTAGTCTTGCCTGATTGGAGGTTGGCAACCTCCTACTTAATTTAAGCTCACACCCTCCCACATTTAAATGGTTAAGGGCTCACTCCATAGCATCTTCCACACAGAGGAACTTGTTTGCTTGCAGGATGGTTGTGACAACTCTAATACAAAGTGATTTTCCTGGTAATGTACAGGTTAATAAAGGCTTCAATCAGACATAGAACTTTGCAACTAATATTGACAGATTTACTATAAATCATTCTTCCTGTTATTACACAGGTTATTAAGAATTTATATTAGCGTTAGGGACCCCTGAATTGTGGTCTGCCGTGAAGTTGGCTCAGGGGCTTACAACAATTTTGGCCAAAAATGTCAAACTAAAAGACCATTTTACTTAATAGATATTTATACATATATAGTTAGGCACTGTACCGTGTATGAGTTTCACTGGATGTGCTATAACTGAGCTTTGTCTGTGTTTTATGTTCTGTCTCTAGTTTTAAATATATATTGCCATGCTCAGTAGCACTCCTCTGTGACACTCATATGCTTATATATATGTTGTGGTTATTTTGGGGGTTCAATAGGAGCTTGTTAGGTGTCCAGTATATTTCACAATTGTGTTTCAGCTAGTCTTGGCTGATTGGAGGTTGGCAACCTCCTACTTAATTTAAGCTCACCCCCTCCCACATTTAAATGGTTAAGGGCTCACTCCATAGCATCTTCCACACAAGGGAACTTGTTTGCTTGCAGGATGGTTGTGACAATTCTAATACAGAGTGCTTTTCCTGGTAATGTATAGGTTAATAAAGGCTTCAATCACACTTAGAACTTTGCAACTAATATTGACAGATTTACTATAAATCATTCTTCCTGTTATTACACAGGTTATTAAGAATTTATATTAGCGTTAGGGACCCCTGAATTGTGGTCTGCCGTGAAGTTGGCTCAGGGGCTTACAACAATTTTGGCCAAAAATGTCAAACTAAAAGACCATTTTACTTAATAGATATTTATACATATATAGTTAGGCACTGTACCGTGTATGAGTTTCACTGGATGTGCTATAACTGAGCTTTGTCTGTGTTTTATGTTCTGTCTCTGGTTTTAAATATATATTGCCATGCTCTGTAGCACTCCTCTGTGACACTCATATGCTTATATATATGTTGTGGTTATTTTGGGGGTTCAATAGGAGCTTGTTAGGTGTCCAGTATATTTCACAATTGTGTTTCAGCTAGTCTTGGCTGATTGGAGGTTGGCAACCTCCTACTTAATTTAAGCTCACCCCCTCCCACATTTAAATGGTTAAGGGCTCACTCCATAGCATCTTCCACATAGGGGAACTTGTTTGCTTGCAGGATGATTGTGACAACTCTAATACAGAGTGCTTTTCCTGGTAATGTACAGGTTAAAAAAGGCTTCAATCAGACTTAGAACTTTGCAACTAATATTGACAGATTTACTATAAATCATTCTTCCTGTTATTACACAGGTTATTAAGAATTTATATTAGCGTTAGGGACCCCTGAATTGTGGTCTGCCGTGAAGTTGGCTCAGGGGCTTACAACAATTTTGGCCAAAAATGTCAAACTAAAAGACCATTTTACTTAATAGATATTTATACATATATAGTTAGGCACTGTACCGTGTATGAGTTTCACTGGATGTGCTATAACTGAGCTTTGTCTGTGTTTTATGTTCTGTCTCTGGTTTTAAATATATATTGCCATGCTCTGTAGCACTCCTCTGTGACACTCATATGCTTATATATATGTTGTGGTTATTTTGGGGGTTCAATAGGAGCTTGTTAGGTGTCCAGTATATTTCACAATTGTGTTTCAGCTAGTCTTGGCTGATTGGAGGTTGGCAACCTCCTACTTAATTTAAGCTCACCCCCTCCCACATTTAAATGGTTAAGGGCTCACTCCATAGCATCTTCCACATAGGGGAACTTGTTTGCTTGCAGGATGATTGTGACAACTCTAATACAGAGTGCTTTTCCTGGTAATTTACAGGTTAAAAAAGGCTTCAATCAGACTTAGAACTTTGCAACTAATATTGACAGATTTACTATAAATCATTCTTCCTGTTATTACACAGGTTATTAAGAATTTATATTAGCGTTAGGGACCCCTGAATTGTGGTCTGCCGTGAAGTTGGCTCAGGGGCTTACAACAATTTTGGCCAAAAATGTCAAACTAAAAGACCATTTACTTAATAGATATTTATACATATATAGTTAGGCACTGTACCGTGTATGAGTTTCACTGGATGTGCTATAACTGAGCTTTGTCTGTGTTTTATGTTCTGTCTCTGGTTTTAAATATATATTGCCATGCTCAGTAGCACTCCTCTGTGACACTCATATGCTTATATATATGTTGTGGTTATTTTGGGGGTTCAATAGGAGCTTGTTAGGTGTCCAGTATATTTCACAATTGTGTTTCAGCTAGTCTTGGCTGATTGGAGGTTGGCAACCTCCTACTTAATTTAAGCTCACACCCTCCCACATTTAAATGGTTAAGGGCTCACTCCATAGCATCTTCCACACAGGGGAACTTGTTTGCTTGCAGGATGGTTGTGACAACTCTAATACAGAGTGCTTTTCCTGGTAATGTACAGGTTAATAAAGGCTTCAATCAGACTTAGAACTTTGCAACTAATATTGACAGATTTACTATAAATCATTCTTCCTGTTATTACACAGGTTATTAAGAATTTATATTAGCGTTAGGGACCCCTGAATTGTGGTCTGCCGTGAAGTTGGCTCAGGGGCTTACAACAATTTTGGCCAAAAATGTCAAACTAAAAGACCATTTTACTTAATAGATATTTATACATATATAGTTAGGCACTGTACCGTGTATGAGTTTCACTGGATGTGCTATAACTGAGCTTTGTCTGTGTTTTATGTTCTGTCTCTGGTTTTAAATATATATTGCCATGCTCTGTAGCACTCCTCTGTGACACTCATATGCTTATATATATGTTGTGGTTATTTTGGGGGTTCAATAGGAGCTTGTTAGGTGTCCAGTATATTTCACAATTGTGTTTCAGCTAGTCTTGGCTGATTGGAGGTTGGCAACCTCCTACTTAATTTAAGCTCACCCCCTCCCACATTTAAATGGTTAAGGGCTCACTCCATAGCATCTTCCACATAGGGGAACTTGTTTGCTTGCAGGATGATTGTGACAACTCTAATACAGAGTGCTTTTCCTGGTAATGTACAGGTTAAAAAAGGCTTCAATCAGACTTAGAACTTTGCAACTAATATTGACAGATTTACTATAAATCATTTTTCCTGTTATTACACAGGTTATTAAGAATTTATATTAGCGTTAGGGACCCCTGAATTGTGGTCTGCCGTGAAGTTGGCTCAGGGGCTTACAACAATTTTGGCCAAAAATGTCAAACTAAAAGACCATTTACTTAATAGATATTTATACATATATAGTTAGGCACTGTACCGTGTATGAGTTTCACTGGATGTGCTATAACTGAGCTTTGTCTGTGTTTTATGTTCTGTCTCTGGTTTTAAATATATATTGCCATGCTCAGTAGCACTCCTCTGTGACACTCATATGCTTATATATATGTTGTGGTTATTTTGGGGGTTCAATAGGAGCTTGTTAGGTGTCCAGTATATTTCACAATTGTGTTTCAGCTAGTCTTGGCTGATTGGAGGTTGGCAACCTCCTACTTAATTTAAGCTCACACCCTCCCACATTTAAATGGTTAAGGGCTCACTCCATAGCATCTTCCACACAGGGGAACTTGTTTGCTTGCAGGATGGTTGTGACAACTCTAATACAGAGTGCTTTTCCTGGTAATGTACAGGTTAATAAAGGCTTCAATCAGACTTAGAACTTTGCAACTAATATTGACAGATTTACTATAAATCATTCTTCCTGTTATTACACAGGTTATTAAGAATTTATATTAGCGTTAGGGACCCCTGAATTGTGGTCTGCCGTGAAGTTGGCTCAGGGGCTTACAACAATTTTGGCCAAAAATGTCAAACTAAAAGACCATTTTACTTAATAGATATTTATACATATATATTTAGGCACTGTACCGTGTATGAGTTTCACTGGATGTGCTAAAACTGAGCTTTGTCTGTGTTTTATGTTCTGTCTCTGGTTTTAAATATATATTGCCATGCTCAGTAGCACTCCTCTGTGACACTCATATGCTTATATATATGTTGTGGTTATTTTGTGGGTTCAATAGGAGCTTGTTAGGTGTCCAGTATATTTCACAATTGTGTTTCAGCTAGTCTTGGCTGATTGGAGGTTGGCAACCTCCTACTTAATTTAAGCTCACCCCCTCCCACATTTAAATGGTTAAGGGCTCACTCCATAGCATCTTCCACACAGGGGAACTTGTTTGCTTGCAGGATGGTTGTGTCAACTCTAATACAGAGTGCTTTTCCTGGTAATGTACAGGTTAATAAAGGCTTCAATCAGACTTAGAACTTTGCAACTAATATTGACAGATTTACTATAAATCATTCTTCCTGTTATTACACAGGTTATTAAGAATTTATATTAGCGTTAGGGACCCCTGAATTGTGGTCTGCCGTGAAGTTGGCTCAGGGGCTTACAACAATTTTGGCCAAAAATGTCAAACTAAAAGACCATTTTACTTAATAGATATTTATACATATATATTTAGGCACTGTACCGTGTATGAGTTTCACTGGATGTGCTAAAACTGAGCTTTGTCTGTGTTTTATGTTCTGTCTCTGGTTTTAAATATATATTGCCATGCTCAGTAGCACTCCTCTGTGACACTCATATGCTTATATATATGTTGTGGTTATTTTGGGGGTTCAATAGGAGCTTGTTAGGTGTCCAGTATATTTCACAATTGTGTTTCAGCTAGTCTTGGCTGATTGGAGGTTGGCAACCTCCTACTTAATTTAAGCTCACACCCTCCCACATTTAAATGGTTAAGGGCTCACTCCATAGCATCTTCCACACAGGGGAACTTGTTTGCTTGCAGGATGGTTGTGACAACTCTAATACAGAGTGCTTTTCCTGGTAATGTACAGGTTAATAAAGGCTTCAATCAGACTTAGAACTATGCAACTAATATTGACAGATTTACTATAAATCATTCTTCCTGTTATTACACAGGTTATTAAGAATTTATATTAGCGTTAGGGACCCCTGAATTGTGGTCTGCCGTGAAGTTGGCTCAGGGGCTTACAACAATTTTGGCCAAAAATGTAAAACTAAAAGACCATTTTACTTAATAGATATTTATACATATATATTTAGGCACTGTACCGTGTATGAGTTTCACTGGATGTGCTAAAACTGAGCTTTGTCTGTGTTTTATGTTCTGTCTCTGGTTTTAAATATATATTGCCATGCTCAGTAGCACTCCTCTGTGACACTCATATGCTTATATATATGTTGTGGTTATTTTGGGGGTTCAATAGGAGCTTGTTAGGTGTCCAGTATATTTCACAATTGTGTTTCAGCTAATCTTGGCTGATTGGAGGTTGGCAACCTCCTACTTAATTTAAGCTCACCCCCTCCCACATTTAAATGTTTAAGGGCTCACTCCATAGCATCTTCCACACAGGGGAACTTGTTTGCTTGCAGGATGGTTGTGACAACTCTAATACAGAGTGCTTTTCCTGGTAATGTACAGGTTAATAAAGGCTTCAATCAGACTTAGAACTTTGCAACTAATATTGACAGATTTACTATAAATCATTCTTCCTGTTATTACACAGGTTATTAAGAATTTATATTAGCGTTAGGGACCCCTGAATTGTGGTCTGCCGTGAAGTTGGCTCAGGGGCTTACAACAATTTTGGCCAAAAATGTCAAACTAAAAGACCATTTACTTAATAGATATTTATACATATATAGTTAGGCACTGTACCGTGTATGAGTTTCACTGGATGTGCTATAACTGAGCTTTGTCTGTGTTTTATGTTCTGTCTCTGGTTTTAAATATATATTGCCATGCTCAGTAGCACTCCTCTGTGACACTCATATGCTTATATATATGTTGTGGTTATTTTGGGGGTTCAATAGGAGCTTGTTAGGTGTCCAGTATATTTCACAATTGTGTTTCAGCTAGTCTTGGCTGATTGGAGGTTGGCAACCTCCTACTTAATTTAAGCTCACCCCCTCCCACATTTAAATGGTTAAGGGCTCACTCCATAGCATCTTCCACACAAGGGAACTTGTTTGCTTGCAGGATGGTTGTGACAATTCTAATACAGAGTGCTTTTCCTAGTAATGTACAGGTTAATAAAGGCTTCAATCAGACTTAGAACTTTGCAACTAATATTGACAGATTTACTATAAATCATTCTTCCTGTTATTACACAGGTTATTAGAATTTATATTAGCGTTAGGGACCCCTGAATTGTGGTCTGCCATGAAGTTGGCTCAGGGGCTTACAACAATTTTGGCCAAAAATGTCAAACTAAAAGACCATTTACTTAATAGATATTTATACATATATAGTTAGGCACTGTACCGTGTATGAGTTTCACTGGATGTGCTATAACTGAGCTTTGTCTGTGTTTTATGTTCTGTCTCTAGTTTTAAATATAAATTGCCATGCTCAGTAGCACTCCTCTGTGACACTCATATGCTTATATATATGTTGTGGTTATTTTGGGGGTTCAATAGGAGCTTGTTAGGTGTCCAGTATATTTCACAATTGTGTTTCAGCTAGTCTTGGCTGATTGGAGGTTGGCAACCTCCTACTTAATTTAAGCTCACCCCCTCCCACATTTAAATGGTTAAGGGCTCACTCCATAGCATCTTCCACACAGGGGAACTTGTTTGCTTGCAGGATGGTTGTGACAATTCTAATACAGAGTGCTTTTCCTGGTAATGTATAGGTTAATAAAGGCTTCAATCATACTTAGAACTTTGCAACTAATATTGACAGATTTACTTGTAACGGTATTTCTGGCCCGGCCTGACCCACCCAATTTCACATTGGCCCCTGTGGTCTAACCGGTCCCCATTACATGGTAGTCGTGTCTGGTGGTGCACCTGTTGGCTACAGGACTCCTGAGTCTCCCGCATGATGGTGTGTGGGGAGGACCCGTCCAGACAGGCAGCTGAGGTAGTGTGCTGAGTCTCACCTAGTTCCAGTGCAGCGCCTCCACCTCACCAGGGTCCCTGCGTCCGCATGGGGATGATCCTGACGAGGAAATCCTCCGTGGTGCTCCTCTCTGTACACTCATTCCACACAGGTACACGAGAGGGTTTCTGATTGAACACATCTTTATTGTCACGGTGGGCATAGCTGCCCTCCACAATGGGGTATATTCAGCCGATCATCTCGCCCGTGCTCCCTTTAGATAGGTATATCACCTAGATCAGGGATTCACTATTCCCGCAGGAATCACTGTCCTTTGCCAGGTCCCTGGACACAGTCTCCCATGGAGTTACTATAACATAACTGACAGAACTCTTTCAGCACTCAGGTAGAACTAGGAATTGAACTAGAACTCCTCCCAGACTTGAACTCCTTCCCCAACTCAGACTAGAACTTTCCAGCAACTAACTTTAGAACACAGTGCTGTGCCTTATGTAACCTTCTGAGGCTGACACACCTCTGACATCACTAACCATGGAGTCAGAGCATGTGACCAGTCCCAGCCATACACAGGGCACCCCACCAGGGTGTGAGGGAAAACCTCCATGATTAATACTGGCATGCCCACACATACCAGGCCTTATTGCCAGCAGGAGAGATGACTGTAGGCATTTTACATGACCGCTACATACTATAAATCATTCTTCCTGTTATTACACAGGTTATTAAGAATTTATATTAGCGTTAGGGACCCCTGAATTGTGGTCTGCCATGAAGTTGGCTCAGGGGCTTACAACAATTTTGGCCAAAAATGTCAAACTAAAAAACCATTTACTTAATAGATATTTATACATATATAGTTAGGCACTGTACCGTGTATGAGTTTCACTGGATGTGCTATAACTGAGCTTTGTCTGTGTTTTATGTTCTGTCTCTGGTTTTAAATATATATTGCCATGCTCAGTAGCACTCCTCTGTGACACTCATATGCTTATATATATGTTGTGGTTATTTTGGGGGTTCAATAGGAGCTTGTTAGGTGTCCAGTATATTTCACAATTGTGTTTCAGCTAGTCTTGGCTGATTGGAGGTTGGCAACCTCCTACTTAATTTAAGCTCACCCCCTCCCACATTTAAATGGTTAAGGGCTCACTCCATAGCATCTTCCACACAGGGGAACTTGTTTGCTTGCAGGATGGTTGTGACAACTCTAATACAGAGTGCTTTTCCTGGTAATGTACAGGTTAATAAAGGCTTCAATCATACTTAGAACTTTGCAACTAATATTGACAGATTTACTATAAATCATTCTTCCTGTTATTACACAGGTTATTAGAATTTATATTAGCGTTAGGGACCCCTGAATTGTGGTCTGCCATGAAGTTGGCTCAGGGGCTTACAACAATTTTGGCCAAAAATGTCAAACTAAAAGACCATTTACTTAATAGATATTTATACATATATAGTTAGGCACTGTACCGTGTATGAGTTTCACTGGATGTGCTATAACTGAGCTTTGTCTGTGTTTTATGTTCTGTCTCTAGTTTTAAATATATATTGCCATGCTCAGTAGCACTCCTCTGTGACACTCATATGCTTATATATATGTTGTGGTTATTTTGGGGGTTCAATAGGAGCTTGTTAGGTGTCCAGTATATTTCACAATTGTGTTTCAGCTAGTCTTGGCTGATTGGAGGTTGGCAACCTCCTACTTAATTTAAGCTCACCCCCTCCCACATTTAAATGGTTAAGGGCTCACTCCATAGCATCTTCCACACAGGGGAACTTGTTTGCTTGTAGGATGGTTGTGACAACTCTAATACAGTGTGCTTTTCCTGGTAATGTACAGGTTAATAAAGGCTTCAATCAGACTTAGAACTTTGCAACTAATATTGACAGATTTACTATAAATCATTCTTCCTGTTATTACACAGGTTACTAAGAATTTATATTAGCGTTAGGGACCCCTGAATTGTGGTCTGCCGTGAAGTTGGCTCAGGGGCTTACAACAATTTTGGCCAAAAATGTCAAACTAAAAGACCATTTTACTTAATAGATATTTATACATATAAAGTTAGGCACTGTACCGTGTATGAGTTTCACTGGATGTGCTATAACTGAACTTTGTCTGTGTTTTATGTTCTGTCTCTGGTTTTAAATATATATTGCCATGCTCAGTAGCACTTCTCTGTGACACTCATATGCTTATATATATGTTGTGGTTATTTTGGGGGTTCAATAGGAGCTTGTTAGGTGTCCAGTATATTTCACAATTGTGTTTCAGCTAGTCTTGGCTGATTGGAGGTTGGCAACCTCCTACTTAATTTAAGCTCACCCCCTCCCACATTTAAATGGTTAAGGGCTCACTCCATAGCATCTTCCACACAGGGGAACTTGTTTGCTTGCAGGATGGTTGTGACAATTCTAATACAGAGTGCTTTTCCTGGTAATGTATAGGTTAATAAAGGCTTCAATCATACTTAGAACTTTGCAACTAATATTGACAGATTTACTTGTAACGGTATTTCTGGCCCGGCCTGACCCACCCAATCTCACATTGGCCCCTGTGGTCTAACCGGTCCCCATTACATGGTAGTCGTGTCTGGTGGTGCACCTATTGGCTACAGGACTCCTGAGTCTCCCGCATGATGGTGTGTGGGGAGGACCCGTCCAGACAGGCAGCTGAGGTAGTGTGCTGAGTCTCACCTAGTTCCAGTGCAGCGCCTCCACCTCACCAGGGTCCCTGCGTCCGCATGGGGATGATCCTGACGAGGAACTCCTCCGTGGTGCTCCTCTCTGTACACTCATTCCACACAGGTACACGAGAGGGTTTCTGATTGAACACATCTTTATTGTCACGGTGGGCATAGCTGCCCTCCACAATGGGGTATATTCAGCCGATCATCTCGCCCGTGCTCCCTTTAGATAGGTATCTCACCTAGATCAGGGAATCACTATTCCCGCAGGAATCACTGTCCTGTGCCAGGTCCCTGGACACAGTCTCCCATGGAGTTACTATAACATAACTGACAGAACTCTTTCAGCACTCAGGTAGAACTAGAAATTGAACTAGAACTCCTCCCAGACTTGAACTCCTTCCCCAACTCAGACTAGAACTTTCCAGCAACTAACTTTAGAACACAGTGCTGTGCCTTATATAACCTTCTGAGGCTGACACACCTCTGACATCACTAACCATGGAGTCAGAGCATGTGACCAGTCCCAGCCATACACAGTGCACCCCACCAGGGTGTGAGGGAAAACCTCCATGATTAATACTGGCATGCCCACACTTACCAGGCCTTATTGCCAGCAGGAGAGATGACTGTAGGCATTTTACATGCCCGCTCAATTCTCCCCCTGGTGAATCCCATCGTCCTCGCTGGGACCTAAATTTAGATACCTCTTTCCAGGAAGCACTGCAACAGAAACATAATCAACATCACACAAATTCTCACATAATGCAGTACAAATGAACACAGTCATCCGCCAAGCCCGCCCCGACCAGCAGCCACAGACCCGCGTGATGCACAGTACCCCCTAAAAATAGTGAAACGGGTCAGGTTTTCTCACTTCCCTACCCCCCATATCCAGAACCGTAACTGAATAATGCCTAGGTAATCCCCTCTCAGGTCTATAAGTTACTTTATGCTTATAGATGTTTCTCCCAATGGCCCATATGCGGATTAAATGCTCTATCCGTTCCTCGGCCTTCTTTCCCACTACGGCATTCCCTTTGCTGACTAGGTGCATTTCTATATTCTCCTTCAGCCACCTATCCCGGTTGTCCTCTATTTCGTCCATGAGAAGCTCAGGGACATACGGGTACTCCAACCCGTGGGATGACTTGTAACGAGCCATTATTGCCCGTTCGGCCCTACTAATTCTGGTCAGGTCAGCCTTACCTGCCCTCCCAGGTAGCACCCATGATAGGGGTTCGTCAGGATCCACAGGGTCGGACAATATACTAGGACCCATAGGCTCTATTTCCAGATGTTCTATCTGATACCAGCGCTCCTGCAGTTCCCTATCTCTCTGTTCTGGGGTGAATTCTCCCGCAGCCCACCAATAGTCTACCACGTCCCCCCGCCGGATGAGGAACCGAGTACGGTCCATCCAAGCGGAGTACCCTTCAAATAGCGGGGCCCTCCACCGGGTCTCCTTTAATGGATTTGGCCCTAACTCCCTGTCGTCATCTAGGGAGAATACCCCTGAAGACCGCGCGGATCGCGGTGAAAACCACCTCGAGGACCCCGGGGCCTTTACCACTGGCTGGGGTGCGGTTGTGGCCACGCTCAACTCTCCCCCTCCCCGTGAATCGCCCTCCGTAGCGCCACGGCGCTGCCTTTCCC
This sequence comes from Ascaphus truei, assembly GCF_040206685.1. Classification (NCBI taxonomy): domain Eukaryota; kingdom Metazoa; phylum Chordata; class Amphibia; order Anura; family Ascaphidae; genus Ascaphus; species Ascaphus truei. Next base: position 14,616,235 of record NC_134486.1, read on the forward strand.
CAGTCCGTCTTCCCTCTCCCCCTTGTGAATTGTCCACGTACTCCAGGCTAGGCGGTGAATCCGGTGACCGTGTGATGGGGGTAGGGGTATTAGCTAGGGCATGGGGTTGGGCATAGGGGCACGGGACAGGACCCCACGGGGTCATTACCCGCTCCTGACTGTCCGTGGACTGATCCAAGGATGATGTCTCACCCTCCTCAGTCCTGAGATCGTCTCTCCAAATTCTGGGCCTTGTAAGTGATCGGGGACCTTCCCCCGATCGCCGAAGCGTCGCTGCGTCTTCTTCCTGGGTTCCGCTGTCGCCACCGGAAGTGACGTCCTCCCCGGAACCGGAAGCGTCGCCATCTCGCGTGGGACCCCCATGCGGGATCTCTTCCTCTATGACGACATCCGGTTGCTCCGCCGTCGCCACCGGAAGTGATGCCGTCCTTCCATGTGCTCTTTGGGCCTGGCGCGGCCCCTCCAGCGCTTCGCTGTCCGCTGTAACCAGGTAAGTAATAGGGCTGCTTGGCTTACCCGTCCGCAGGGGTGTAGGCGTCTCTCTCCCGTCTCCGCCAGGTCCTGGGATGGCAGGACTCCGTCGGTCGGATCGCCGATCTGCGGGGGACGTCCTGCCACTCACCCCACGGGGTGTCGTTCTCCCGGTCTGCCTTTTCAGCTCCGTTTTTACTACCGCCAGCTCACGGAGGTCCTCGTCGGAGTAATCCCCTCTTCCAGACTTAGGGGTCTCCGGACGGGGTGACAGTCTCTTTTCCCCGAACGCGGGGGTTGATTCAGCCGCCTCAATCGCCATTGACCCAGCCGACTTGACCGGCTCCAGTCCCTTGTCTCCGGGACTTGCGCGGTTGATCCATAGCGCGCCCGGGGACTCGGCGGAGCGCCTTGTCACGTCCACCGGGGGGTCAGCAGGCTGTATAGGGATAAATGTGGGCATAGGTCACAGGTACAAAGTCCCGCAATGAGGGCAACGTGCCGCCGTATTGACAGTGCCTCCGGGCAGCCCGCATTGTAGGCAGAGCCCGACCACCGTCTCAGTATTGGCCACCCTCACTACTAGCACCCCGCCGGGCACTGAGTATGGCTGGGTGGAGACCATAGTTCCCACAGCGGAGGAGCTGGCCATTCTTTGCACAGGAGTCACTTCCTGTACAGGTCTCTTCTCCTCAGTGGTTCCTCGCAACTGACTGGTAGAAGTTGCTGGATCCGCCACTCCCTGCTTCGGCTCCTCCCTTCTCTGACAGAGCTGGAACCCGCCCCCAGGGGTTGCAATAATGGGCGGGTCCCACAGGGGAATATCATGCCCCTTAATTAAGGCCGCACCTTTCTCAGTCCTGGTGGGCGCGGTCTGCGTTTTCGCGCCAGTTTCCTCCTCAGAGCTGGATTCTTTTCCCGCGGCTAGTTCCCGCCTTCTCCTTGCAGCAGCTTTTTGCACAAGGTACCCTTTCTTGCAATTCACCTCCACGGCCGGAACTACTTTTTGTAGTGGCGCCGTTCGAATGTCAGTCCCTGGGCCCAGTGGGTGCATCCCCACAGGCCATAATTGAAAGTCACTCCCCCTGGTAGAAATCAGAGGAGGGTCCCATAGACTTAGCGGTTGACTCAGCACAGGGGCTGAGTTAGTCACTGTCCATCCCGGCGCAGCCATAGCTTTCGCGCCATGCCCCCCATCAGGGCGGGGCTCTGCTGTTCGCGCCATTCCCGGCCAGCTCTGTGCAAGTCCTGCATCAGCCATTTTTTCTGCACCTGGCCCATGCGGTTTCCCTAGTAAGCGGGAACCGCCATTTTGGTTGACTTTTAAGCCCAAAAAGTCCATTTGTTCGCTCTCCTCGCGGGGTTCTCCCCCAATTATTACAATGTCCTCACACTCTTCAAGGGTGGCCCCTCGCTGTCCCATACAGGATAAAAACGGGGCAGCCACGGCCTTCGCTCCGCTCCAGAGCAGATTCGTCAATGACAACTCGGCGACAGTCTGCTCTTCAGTGGGTTGCACGCCACGGGTGCCCTCCCCATCAGCCTCTGTCCGCCATTTCATGTTCCCCGCACCACGCGGATCCTCCACTCTCTTGTAACAGTTATCGTACATGGGGCTCCACTCTGCGGGGCAGCCACCACACCGGTACAATAAAGATTAGCTTCAGATGCACCACCACATGTGTACCTTATCTAGGTGTGACCCAGTGTTGCACTACCTCAGGCTAGGCTCACTCTCTCAGTGTCTGCTGTGACTCCTTCCTCCCAGTCTGTGCTCCCTACGGTGAGTGTCTGGAATGGGTTAGGTACTCTGACTCTGCCATGCAGTACTTGGGGCATCTACCTGTCTTGGTCAGCCTAGCGCAGACCCTCTCCAGGACTCCTGACCATGTTAACAGGCTATCCCTTTAGGCATCCTACCAACTAGCACTGCCTCAAGGTGATTCGGTCAGCTATAGCCCGGCTCCAAACCCCTCACTCCCTTCAGGCCCCTAGGTTGTCCCTGCGAACTGACAATATCCCGTCAGCCCCCTGACTACCCCTAGGTCCGTCCCTACGCAGCACAAAGTGGCAGCAGACACTCTCCCTGTTTCCCAGTGTGCCTAGCTAGAGCCTGTCCTGATGACAGATCTGATCTCAGCAGCTCGCCTCCAAATGTAACGGTATTTCTGGCCCGGCCTGACCCACCCAATCTCACATTGGCCCCTGTGGTCTAACCGGTCCCCATTACATGGTAGTCGTGTCTGGTGGTGCACCTGTTGGCTACAGGACTCCTGAGTCTCCCGCATGATGGTGTGTGGGGAGGACCCGTCCAGACAGGCAGCTGAGGTAGTGTGCTGAGTCTCACCTAGTTCCAGTGCAGCGCCTCCACCTCACCAGGGTCCCTGCGTCCGCATGGGGATGATCCTGACGAGGAACTCCTCCGTGGTGCTCCTCTCTGTACACTCATTCCACACAGGTACACGAGAGGGTTTCTGATTGAACACATCTTTATTGTCACGGTGGGCATAGCTGCCCTCCACAATGGGGTATATTCAGCCGATCATCTCGCCCGTGCTCCCTTTAGATAGGTATATCACCTAGATCAGGGATTCACTATTCCCGCAGGAATCACTGTCCTGTGCCAGGTCCCTGGACACAGTCTCCCATGGAGTTACTATAACATAACTGACAGAACTCTTTCAGCACTCAGGTAGAACTCGGAATTTAACTAGAACTCCTCCCAGACTTGAACTCCTTCCCCAACTCAGACTAGAACTTTCCAGCAACTAACTTTAGAACACAGTGCTGTGCCTTATGTAACCTTCTGAGGCTGACACACCTCTGACATCACTAACCATGGAGTCAGAGCATGTGACCAGTCCCAGCCATACACAGGGCACCCCACCAGGGTATGAGGGAAAACCTCCATGATTAATACTGGCATGCCCACACTTACCAGGCCTTATTGCCAGCAGGAGAGATGACTGTAGGCATTTTACATGACCGCTACATACTATAAAGCATTCTTCCTGTTATTACACAGGTTATTAAGAATTTATATTAGCGTTAGGGACCCCTGAATTGTGGTCTGCCGTGAAGTTGGCTCAGGGGCTTACAACAATTTTGGCCAAAAATGTCAAACTAAAAGACCATTTTACTTAATAGATATTTATACATATATATTTAGACACTGTACCATGTATGAGTTTCACTGGATGTGCTATAACTGAGCTTTGTCTGTGTTTTATGTTCTGTCTCTGGTTTTAAATATATATTGCCATGCTCAGTAGCACTCCTCTGTGACACTCATATGCTTATATATATGTTGTGGTTATTTTGGGGGTTCAATAGGAGCTTGTTAGGTGTCCAGTATATTTCACAATTGTGTTTCAGCTAGTCTTGGCTGATTGGAGGTTGGCAACCTCCTACTTAATTTAAGCTCACCCCCTCCCACATTTAAATGGTTAAGGGCTCACTCCATAGCATCTTCCACACAGGGGAACTTGTTTGCTTGCAGGATGGTTGTGACAACTCTAATACAGAGTGCTTTTCCTGGTAATGTACAGGTTAATAAAGGCTTCAATCAGACTTAGAACTTTGCAACTAATATTGACAGATTTACTATAAATCATTCTTCCTGTTATTACACAGGTTATTAAGAATTTATATTAGCGTTAGGGACCCCTGAATTGTGGTCTGCCGTGAAGTTGGCTCAGGGGCTTACAACAATTTTGGCCAAAAATGTCAAACTAAAAGACCATTTTACTTAATAGATATTTATACATATATAGTTAGGCACTGTACCGTGTATGAGTTTCACTGGATGTGCTATAACTGAGCTTTGTCTGTGTTTTATGTTCTGTCTCTAGTTTTAAATATATATTGCCATGCTCAGTAGCACTCCTCTGTGACACTCATATGCTTATATATATGTTGTGGTTATTTTGGGGGTTCAATAGGAGCTTGTTAGGTGTCCAGTATATTTCACAATTGTGTTTCAGCTAGTCTTGGCTGATTGGAGGTTGGCAACCTCCTACTTAATTTAAGCTCACCCCCTCCCACATTTAAATGGTTAAGGGCTCACTCCATAGCATCTTCCACACAGAGGAACTTGTTTGCTTGCAGGATGGTTGTGACAACTCTAATACAGAGTGATTTTCCTGGTAATGTACAGGTTAATAAAGGCTTCAATCAGACTTAGAACTTTGCAACTAATATTGACAGATTTACTATAAATCATTCTTCCTGTTATTACACAGGTTATTAAGAAATTATATTAGCGTTAGGGACCCCTGAATTGTGGTCTGCCGTGAAGTTGGCTCAGGGGCTTACAACAATTTTGGCCAAAAATGTCAAACTAAAAGACCATTTTACTTAATAGATATTTATACATATATAGTTAGGCACTGTACCGTGTATGAGTTTCACTGGATGTGCTATAACTGAGCTTTGTCTGTGTTTTATGTTCTGTCTCTGGTTTTAAATATATATTGCCATGCTCAGTAGCACTCCTCTGTGACACTCATATGCTTATATATATGTTGTGGTTATTTTGGGGGTTCAATAGGAGCTTGTTAGGTGTCCAGTATATTTCACAATTGTGTTTCAGCTAGTCTTGGCTGATTGGAGGTTGGCAACCTCCTACTTAATTTAAGCTCACCCCCTCCCACATTTAAATGGTTAAGGGCTCACTCCATAGCATCTTCCACACAGGGGAACTTGTTTGCTGGCAGGATGGTTGTGAAAACTCTAATACAGAGTGCTTTTCCTGGTAATGTACAGGTTAATAAAGGCTTCAATCACACTTAGAACTTTGCAACTAATATTGACAGATTTACTATAAATCATTCTTCCTGTTATTACACAGGTTATTAAGAATTTATATTAGCGTTAGGGACCCCTGAATTGTGGTCTGCCGTGAAGTTGGCTCAGGGGCTTACAACAATTTTGGCCAAAAATGTCAAACTAAAAGAACATTTTACTTAATAGATATTTATACATATATATTTAGGCACTGTACCGTGTATGAGTTTCACTGGATGTGCTATAACTGAGCTTTGTCTGTGTTTTATGTTCTGTCTCTGGTTTTAAATATATATTGCCATGCTCTGTAGCACTCCTCTGTGACACTCATATGCTTATATATATGTTGTGGTTATTTTGGGGGTTCAATAGGAGCTTGTTAGGTGTCCAGTATATTTCACAATTGTGTTTCAGCTAGTCTTGACTGATTGGAGGTTGGCAACCTCCTACTTAATTTAAGCTCACCCCCTGCCACATTTAAATGGTTAAGGGCTCACTCCATAGCATCTTCCACATAGGGGAACTTGTTTGCTTGCAGGATGGTTGTGACAACTCTAATACAGAGTGCTTTTCCTGGTAATGTACAGGTTAAAAAAGGCTTCAATCAAGGACTTCCGGTGACGTCACAGCCGATGGTTTGCTAGTGAGAGAGCTCCTGGCGCCCTCACTACTTAAACTAATAGAAAAAGCTTTTCCCCCACCCCAAACTCCACGAATTTGGACCCCACATTAAGTCCAAACACCGGAGAGATGACAGGGAAGACGCAAAAGAAGAACCAGTGCCCAGTCACCAAGTTTTTCCCCCCGGCACAGCGTCTGCCTGATATCAGCCCCGACGGGCAAGATGGCGCCGAGGAGGAACCAGAACACGAGGCGCGCAGCGGCCGACAGAGCCCGATCGACGCGGATCCCCCCGTCCTAAATAAAGATTTTTTTGACTCCCTCATCATTAAAATGAGGAGGGGGGTCCAAGAAGACACAGAAAAAGCCCTCCAAATTATACGCGCCGAAGTGGGAGCGCTAACGGAGCGGACTGAGGACTTGGAAGTGAAAATGGAGGGAATTTCAAACGAGCAAGCAGAGACCCACGAAGAAGTCCTAAGATGCGGGGACGCGATCCGCAACATGCAGAGTAAGTTGGAAGACCTAGAAAACAGGGAACGAAGGCAGAACATCCGCCTCAAAAATATTCCTGAGGACATCACACACGAGGAACTCCAACCTTACCTCCGCAGACTCTTCCTGCAGCTTGTCCCCGATCTATCAGACCACGATCTGCACACCGATCGAGCCCACAGAGCCCTAGGTCCAAAGTCAACAGATCCCAACCGTCACAGAGATGTGGTTCTCAGAATGCACGCTTACTCTGCAAAGGAACGCATCATGATGGCTGCCAGGGATCTACGCTCCGTGTCAATGGACGGTGTTCAGATCCAACTATTTAATGACCTCTCCCAACTAACAATCAACAAAAGAAACGCGATGCGCCCACTTACCTCCCACCTCAGGGACCAAGGGGTTAAATACCGCTGGGGGTTCCCCTTTAAGTTGGTGGTGCTCCGCAACGGCCGCTACCATACAGTGTCTGCCCCTGAAGATGCAAAGGACTTCCTAAAAGCTTTAGGGGTCCCCCCCCTCCACAGAAGAACAACCGCCCCCGCACAGATGAGACGTCGGAGTCGGCCCCCCAAGAAACCCCCCGAGCATCGGAGAGACTGGCCAGCCAACGACTCGATGAACCTTGATGCCCGCGCTGCCAGCTGAGACCTCCAAAAAAAAAAAAAAAAAACGCAAGACTCCCCTGCAGACATCCTACAAACCAGAGGCCCTAAAAGACCGAAGCAGATGACTATCACCAAAACCACCAACAAGCGAGAGGCCCCTTAGGCCCTGCAGGTCCTAACACAGCTTCCCGCAAACCTTGGCCCCCCCTCCCTCCCCACAAAAATTCCCTGCAACCCCCCTCCTTTCTCTCTCCCCCCCCTGCTCTCTCCCTCCCCCCTCCTCACTCTCTCCCCCCCCCCTCCCCTCCTCCATCCCCCCTCACCACTGCTCCCCCCACCCCCCCACACCCCCCCCACCCCAGCCCCTTACCCCCCTGGACATACTACCTACTTACCTTCCCGCTCCCCCCTGATGTCAAGTGGACCGAAGCTGCACCCGACGGCGTTCCAGACGCCAGCTTCAGGCAACAGCAACCGCACCACTCCTCAAGCTCCTCAGAAGACGCCCTCTCGCGATCTCTGCGGACGAGAATACCTCACGGGCCCCAACGTGAGGAGGCCCGACTCCGTGACCGGAGAACCATGATCCCCATCAACAGACCCCTCGTGCCAGGGACACCTGCCTGACCCCCTCCCCCCACCGGTCCCTCTTCTCCCCCCACCGGTCCCTCTTCTCCCCCCCCCCCACCACCATCCCCTCCTCAAATCCCCCTACCCCGCCCCCCCTCCCTCACCCGGAGTACCCAGCTTATTTTCCCCCATGTTTCCCCCCGATGCCAAGGGAAACGAAAAGCTGCACCCGGGGAGACCCAGCCTCCAAAGAAGAGAATCAGCACCCGTGCTGCTTCACAAGCCCTTTCCCCGCGTTCCCGCAGGACAAGAACCCCCCCCCCCCCCGGGCACCCAACCCGAGGAGGATTGACACCGAGACAGGAGATCCAGGGACTCTCCCAACAGTCTCAACCACCCTAAGACTGCCGCGGGAGACCCCCTCCCCCCCCCACCCACAACGGACAGGTTGTATGAACAAACACTGACACCCTCCTCTCCCCTTACCCCTTAATAATAAAATGTGATGTACCCCATTATCTCCCAAAGAAAGCCTAGTTAACAATGTATAAACTACACATGTCCAATCAAGGTATAACTTCACACCTTAAGTATGACCCAGGGTTAAGAAGGAGCTCTCCTCAGGAGCACCCCCCAAACACTAAAGGATGTTATAAATAAAATGCACCTCCCCCCTTCCCCCCCCTTCCTCCCCCTCCCCCCCTCCCCCCCTTCCTCTTCCTCCCCCCTCCCCCCCTTCCTCCCCCCCCTCCCCCCTTCCTCCCCCCCTCCTCATCTCCCCCCCCCTCCCCTCCCCCCCTCCTTCCCCTCCCCCCCTCCCCTCCCCCCCTCCTTCCCCCCCCCCTCCTTCCCCTCCCTGAGCAGATCAAAGACCCTCTCAGCTATCCCTTCATAAGAATCCCTCCCCCCCCCATCCCGCCCCAAGGTGTCCCCCCCCCCTCCCTCCTCCCCCCCCCAGGGTAGATCGGATATGTTTAACCAACCTGTTTCGCTCCATACTAATGTACGCACCAATACTGATAGTATAGAAGACATCCACAATGTTTAAGCAATACTCCGGCCTAGGAGTAGGACTTCTCCCGTGAGCAATATTTTTTCCACCGGTTAATGATGTAAATACTGTGTCCCCCCCCCTCCCCTCCCCAAGGCAAATCTGCTATGTATAACCAACCTGTTTCGTTCCATATCAATGTATGCACCAATATTGAATGTATAGGGGGGAAAAAGGGAAAAAAAAAAAAAAAATGTCTAGGCGATACCTTAGCCCAGGAAAAGAAACTCTCTCGAGAGCAATGTGTCAACCCCACACTGACGATGAAAACACTATGTACCCCTCCTCCTCCCCCCCCTCCCTTTTCCTCCCCCCCTCCCTTTCCCTCCCCCCCTCCCTTTCCCTCCCCCCCCTCCCTTTCCCTCCCTCCCTCTCCCCCTTTCCCTTCCCCTCCCCTCCCCCTCCCCCTCCCCCTATCCTCCCCCTCCCCTCCCCCTCTCCTCCCTCCCTCCCCCCTTATCCCCCCTCCCTTCCCCCCTCCCCCCCTCCCCCTGTTCCCCCCCGCTCCCTCCCCCACCCCTCAACTTTTCCCCCCTTCTTCCCCCCTCCCCTCCCTCTCCCCCCCCTCCCCCCCCTCCCCCCCTCCCCCCTTCCACCCCCCCCTCCCCCCCACCCACCCCCAACCCCCCCCCATACCCCCCCTCCCTCCCCCCACCCCCCCTCTCCCGCCCCCTCTCACCCCCCCTCCCTCCCCCCCACCCCCCCCTCTCCCCACCGCTCCCCCCACACCCCCCCCTCCCCCTTCACCCCCCCTCTCCCCCCCCCTTCCCCCCCCCCTCCCCCCCACCCCCCCATCCTCCCCCCCACCCCCTCTCCCCCCATCCACTCCCCCCCCTCCACTCCCCCCTCCCCCCCCCTCTCTACCCACAACCCAGTGAGGGCGCCGGACCCTCCTTCCTGGCTCTGATCTGTGAGTGACACCCCGAAAGTCCTACCAGGGGTCCTTTGTATCCCCCCCCCCCCCCCCTTGACACCAGAATGTCAAGAGGAATTTTTTTCGGGCTGCAGGACAGCCCACCTTCCTTCTTGCCATATTGTGTTGCTCCACCCCTCCCCCCCTCCCCCACCCACAGCCTACCTATGGCGCAACAGAAACTCCCCCCAGCATACTCACGACAAGGCCCAAGCCGACCCTGACATGGGAATACCTCAGGGACAGGGGTTTAACCCAGAGACCCCCCCCCCCCATTAATGGCGTCAATAAAGATCATTTCCATGAACGTCAAGGGACTTAACTCAACACGCAAACGCAAACTAGCCCTACAAGAATTTAAAAAGACCAATGGAGACATAATATGTATCCAAGAAACCCACTTCAACACTGCTGACCCCCCTAACACATTTAAACACACGTATCCCCATGCATTCTTCGCATCCTCCCCCAACAAAAAAAGAGGGGTAGCTATTTTGATTAAGAACAATACCCCATTTGCCCTCACACAAGTAATCAAAGACCCAGAGGGACGATATATTCTCCTCAAAGGCACACTGTCAGGCTCCCCCATAGCCATCCTCAACATCTACGCCCCGAACGCAAACCAGACCCAATTCCTCCAGAATCTTCTTAGTACCCTTGACCACCCGACGCTTTCCTCCCTCCTCCTCGTTGGTGATGCAAATATGGTCCTTGACCCGGACCAAGATAGATCAGCGCAGACAGCGGCCCCATACTCTAGCCAACTACAGACAAAGGCCCAAAAGTTCCAGAATATTCTTAGAGAGTATTCACTGACAGACATTTGGCGGACCCAGCACGTGGGCCAGAGAGACTATTCCTTCTACTCAGCCCCTCATCAGTCTTACTCGCGGATCGACTACTTTCTGGGCACCAACAATGTACTCCAGGCATCCTCCCACTCCGATATAGGCCCGATAACCTGGTCCGACCATGCCCCTATCATACTCACCCTCTCTCTGCCTTTCGTCAAGACAACAGTATATTCCTGGAAACTCAGCGACTCGCTTCTCAATGACCCACAAGTGATCAAGACAATTAAACAAAAACTGCGCACCTTTTTTCAGCTAAACAAAGGCTCCGTCCCTGCAGCAGCAATGCTCTGGGAAGCACACAAAGCCACCATAAGAGGGGAACTCATATCCCTAGCCTCCTATAGGAAAAAAATAAAACAGAAAGCCCAGAAAGAACTAACCGAAAAAATCATAACGCTAGAGCAAATGCATAAACAATCCCAATCGAAAAAGGTATTTAGAACCCTCGAGAAAGCGAGATCCGATCTAAAAATACTCCAACTTGACGAGGTAGAGAGAGCCCTGAAATGGACCAAACAGCGGTTCTATGATAGGGGTAACAAGGCGGACAAACTCCTGGCCTCAAAATTAAGAGGCATTAGGACAAAGGCCCAGATAACAAAGATCAGAACCAAAAGTGGTCAAATCTCACATAATGAGAAAGATATCGCCCGTGAATTTGCAGAGTTCTATACCGACCTCTACAACCTCCACCCCATCAACCAGTCAGACACCAATGATAAGAGCACCTCCGACTATCTAACCCAATGCAACCTCCCCTCCCTCTCACAAGAAGAACTTGAATTCCTAAACCAGAGCATAACCCAAGAAGAGCTAGATAATGCAATATCCTCACTCAAAATAGCAAAGACTCCAGGACCGGATGGCTTTACCAACGGTTACTATAAAAAATTAGCAAAATCCCTATCACCCTACCTCCTAGAAATGTTTAACTCATTTCTCCAAGGAGAACAAATTCCTGGCACTATGTCAGCGGCCAACTTGGCTATCATACATAAAGAGGGCAGGGACCCACTTCAATGTGGCAGCTACCGCCCCATTTCCATACTGAACACCGACCTCAAACTTTTCAGCAAAATCCTAGCAAACAGACTGAACCCTATTCTCCCAAGACTAATTCATATAGACCAGGTGGGATTTGTGTCAGGAAGACAGGCCTCTGACAACACCCGCAAAATTATTGATATTATAGACCACGTGCACCTCAAACAGTCCCAGGCCTTGATACTCAGCCTCGACGCAGAGAAGGCCTTTGACCGGATCAAATGGTCCTACCTTGACCAGACGATGCGCCAGTTCGGCTTCTCAGGCCCATTCCTTGAAGGAGTCCGAGCCCTTTACACCAACCCCACGGCCTTATTAAAACTCCCGGGTGGCCGCTCCAACCCAATAAAAATCCAAAACGGTACTAGACAAGGTTGCCCCCTTTCCCCTTTACTCTTCGCCCTGTCCATAGAGCCCCTAGCCGCCAGAATCAGAACTGACCCATCCGTAAAGGGAATCCTAGTCGGAGACAGGGAGTATAAAATCTCCCTGTTTGCCGACGACATCATCCTTACCCTATCAGACCCCCTCACTTCCCTCCCCAACCTAGAAAAACTGTTAGCCCAATTTGGCCAACTCTCAGACTACAAAGTCAATACAGACAAGTCAGAGGCTCTCAATATATCACTGCCGAACCCCATATGGACATCCCTGCAAAAGAAATTTAAGTATAGATGGAATAGCTCCCATATTAAGTATTTAGGGGTTAAAATAGCGAGCTCATATGGCTTGCTATACCAATCCAATTACCCCCCCCCTCTTTCGTCAAATCATAAGAGACCTCGAGACTTGGCAGTCCCACAAAATATCATGGTTTGGAAGAATAATATCCACCAAAATGAATATCCTCCCCCGCCTGCTTTACTATTTTCAGACCCTCCCTGTCCCCGTCCCATTAGCAGATCTAAGGAATATTCAGTCCCATATACTGCGCTTCATCTGGCAACAACGGAGAGCCAGGGTCCCACGGTCGGTACTCTTGGCGTCGAGGACAAGAGGGGGTCTGGGGGCGCCGGACGTGGTCCGATACTATCGGGCAGCGCAGTTGAGACAGGCGGTGGTATGGAACAACCCCCCAGCCTCCAATTGCTGGCTGCAAATAGAGACTTTCCACGCGTCCCCGACTCCCCTCTCAGCCCTGCTTTGGACTCACGCCCGCAAGGGTAGGAGACCCACGAGACTCAGCCTTGGAGCAATGAGATGCACGTGGTCGACATGGTTGAAAACCAAAGGGAAATTTGGCCTAGCTTCAACCCCCTCTCAATTGACCCCTCTATTCGGGAACCCGGATTTCCCGCCCGGTTGCTCCCGACCCCAATTCAGCCAATTTCAAGGCCTAAACATCAGAGTGGTTGCGGACTTGCTGGAAAGCGATGAGGTCTTGCCCCTCCGAGAACTACGAATCAAATTAACGTCCCCTGATCTTCCCATATTCCAATACCTACAGATTCGTCACTTCTTGAGAACCCTATCCCCTAGCTTAAAATTCCCACCGTGCTCCAGATTTGAGACCCTCTGCCTCAGAGGCGAGTACCAAAGAGGCCTCATCTCTGGGATATATAAAACATTAGAGGCGGCCCAACCCACCCCTAATCACGCATATATGCAAAGATGGAGCCAAGACCTAAACACCGACATAGATATAGAGGACTGGGAGGATATCTGGGAGGCAGCCTCCAAAACTTCAATTTGTTCAATTACAAAAGAAAATATTTACAAAATATTATTCCACTGGTACCTGACCCCGAGCAGACTGAACCAGATCTATCCAGCTACTCCTGACGACTGCTGGAGGGGATGTGGTCAAAGGGGGGACATGTCCCACATTTGGTGGACATGCCCGGAGATCCAAAAATTCTGGACCCGGATCCAGGGCCTGCTGACCGAGACCCTGGATATAGAGATACCCCTGGACCCCCTGACATACGTGCTGGGAAAACCAGTCGACGACCTCCCGCCCCCTATAACTAGGCTCATGGCAGCGATCCTGACGGCCGCCAGATGCTGCATAGCAGCAGCCTGGAAGAAAATCAAAGCCCCATCCAGAAGAACGGTAATCACTAGGGTAAATCAAATTATGGGTATGGAAAGATTAACGGCAATGCTGAAGCAAAAAATGCCGCAATTCTACTCGACATGGGAACCTTGGCCAGGATCAGACTCTCTGTCCATCACAGTCACAGTATCATAGGAAAGACCCCCCTATCCCCCAAGTCCCCCCCCATCTCCACCCCCCCCTTCCCCTCTCTTTGTCCAAGTCGTGCCCAACTATCCACCTCTCCTTCGTCATCCCCCCTCTTTTTTTTCACTGCTGAAAACTGGAAAATGGACTATTGTGTGACATCAACCTCACCCAAACTTTGTACATGTATCAAACTGTATTCCTGTGTTGATCCGCCCAATCAATGTAAATAATATGTACCAATCTGCTGTTTGACACCAATAAAGGAAAAATATTTAATAAAAAAAAAAGGCTTCAATCAGACTTAGAACTTTGCAACTAATATTGACAGATTTACTATAAATCATTCTTCCTGTTATTACACAGGTTATTAAGAATTTATATTAGCGTTAGGGACCCCTGAATTGTGGTCTGCCGTGAAGTTGGCTCAGGGGCTTACAACAATTTTGGCCAAAAATGTCAAACTAAAAGACCATTTTACTTAATAGATATTTATACATATATAGTTAGGCACTGTACCGTGTATGAGTTTCACTGGATGTGCTATAACTGAGCTTTGTCTGTGTTTTATGTTCTGTCTCTGGTTTTAAATATATATTGCCATGCTCAGTAGCACTCCTCTGTGAAACTCATATGCTTATATATATGTTGTGGTTATTTTGGGGGTTCAATAGGAGCTTGTTAGGTGTCCAGTATATTTCACAATTGTGTTTCAGCTAGTCTTGGCTGATTGGAGGTTGGCAACCTCCTACTTAATTTAAGCTCACACCCTCCCACATTTAAATGGTTAAGGGCTCACTCCATACAGTAGCATCTTCCACACAGGGGAACTTGTTTGCTTGCAGGATGGTTGTGACAACTCTAATACAGAGTGCTTTTCCTGGTAATGTACAGGTTAATAAAGGCTTCAATCAGACTTAGAGCTTTGCAACTAATATTGACAGATTTACTATAAATCATTCTTCCTGTTATTACACAGGTTATTAAGAATTTATATTAGCGTTAGGGACCCCTGAATTGTGGTCTGCCGTGAAGTTGGCTCAGGGGCTTACAACAATTTTGGCCAAAAATGTCAAACTAAAAGACCATTTTACTTAATAGATATTTATACATATATATTTAGGCACTGTACCGTGTATGAGTTTCACTGGATGTGCTAAAACTGAGCTTTGTCTGTGTTTTATGTTCTGTCTCTGGTTTTAAATATATATTGCCATGCTCAGTAGCACTCCTCTGTGACACTCATATGCTTATATATATGTTGTGGTTATTTTGGGGGTTCAATAGGAGCTTGTTAGGTGTCCAGTATATTTCACAATTGTGTTTCAGCTAGTCTTGGCTGATTGGAGGTTGGCAACCTCCTACTTAATTTAAGATCACACCCTCCCACATTTAAATGGTTAAGGGCTCACTCCATAGCATCTTCCACACAGGGGAACTTGTTTGCTTGCAGGATGGTTGTGACAACTCTAATACAGAGTGCTTTTCCTGGTAATATACAGGTTAATAAAGGCTTCAATCAGACTTAGAGCTTTGCAACTAATATTGACAGATTTACTATAAATCATTCTTCCTGTTATTACACAGGTTATTAAGAATTTATATTAGCGTTAGGGACCCCTGAATTGTGGTCTGCCGTGAAGTTGGCTCAGGGGCTTACAACAATTTTGGCCAAAAATGTCAAACTAAAAGACCATTTTACTTAATAGATATTTATACATATATATTTAGGCACTGTACCGTGTATGAGTTTCACTGGATGTGCTAAAACTGAGCTTTGTCTGTGTTTTATGTTCTGTCTCTGGTTTTAAATATATATTGCCATGCTCAGTAGCACTCCTCTGTGACACTCATATGCTTATATATATGTTGTGGTTATTTTGGGGGTTCAATAGGAGCTTGTTAGGTGTCCAGTATATTTCACAATTGTGTTTCAGCTAGTCTTGGCTGATTGGAGGTTGGCAACCTCCTACTTAATTTAAGCTCACCCCCTCCCACATTTAAATGGTTAAGGGCTCACTCCATAGCATCTTCCACACAGGGGAACTTGTTTGCTTGCAGGATGGTTGTGACAACTCTAATACAGAGTGCTTTTCCTGGTAATGTACAGGTTAATAAAGGCTTCAATCATACTTAGAACTTTGCAACTAATATTGACAGATTTACTATAAATCATTCTTCCTGTTATTACACAGGTTATTAGGAATTTATATTAGCGTTAGGGACCCCTGAATTGTGGTCTGCCATGAAGTTGGCTCAGGGGCTTACAACAATTTTGGCCAAAAATGTCAAACTAAAAGACCATTTACTTAATAGATATTTATACATATATAGTTAGGCACTGTACCGTGTATGAGTTTCACTGGATGTGCTATAACTGAGCTTTGTCTGTGTTTTATGTTCTGTCTCTGGTTTTAAATATATATTGCCATGCTCAGTAGCACTCCTCTGTGACACTCATATGCTTATATATATTTTGTGGTTATTTTGTGGGTTCAATAGGAGCTTGTTAGGTGTCCAGTATATTTCACAATTGTGTTTCAGCTAGTCTTGGCTGATTGGAGGTTGGCAACCTCCTACTTAATTTAAGCTCACCCCCTCCCACATTTAAATGGTTAAGGGCTCACTCCATAGCATCTTCCACACAGGGGAACTTGTTTGCTTGCAGGATGGTTGTGACAACTCTAATACAGAGTGCTTTTCCTGGTAATGTACAGGTTAATAAAGGCTTCAATCAGACTTAGAACTTTGCAACTAATATTGACAGATTTACTATAAATCATTCTTCCTGTTATTACACAGGTTATTAAGAATTTATATTAGCGTTAGGGACCCCTGAATTGTGGTCTGCCGTGAAGTTGGCTCAGGGGCTTACAACAATTTTGGCCAAAAATGTCAAACTAAAAGACCATTTTACTTAATAGATATTTATACATATATATTTAGGCACTGTACCGTGTATGAGTTTCACTGGATGTGCTATAACTGAGCTTTGTCTGTGTTTTATGTTCTGTCTCTGGTTTTAAATATATATTGCCATGCTCTGTAGCACTCCTCTGAGACACTCATATGCTTATATATATGTTGTGGTTATTTTGGGGGTTCAATAGGAGCTTGTTAGGTGTCCAGTATATTTCACAATTGTGTTTCAGCTAGTCTTGGCTGATTGGAGGTTGGCAACCTCCTACTTAATTTAAGCTCACCCCCTCCCACATTTAAATGGTTAAGGGCTCACTCCATAGCATCTTCCACACAGGGGAACTTGTTTGCTTGCAGGATGGTTGTGTCAACTCTAATACAGGGTGCTTTTCCTGGTAATGTACAGGTTAATAAAGGCTTCAATCAGACTTAGAACTTTGCAACTTATATTGACAGATTTACTATAAATCATTCTTCCTGTTATTACACAGGTTATTAAGAATTTATATTAGCGTTAGGGACCCCTGAATTGTGGTCTGCCGTGAAGTTGGCTCAGGGGCTTACAACAATTTTGGCCAAAAATGTCAAACTAAAAGACCATTTACTTAATAGATATTTATACATATATAATTAGGCACTGTACCGTGTATGAGTTTCACTGGATGTGCTATAACTGAGCTTTGTCTGTGTTTTATGTTCTGTCTCTGGTTTTAAATATATATTGCCATGCTCAGTAGCACTCCTCTGTGACACTCATATGCTTATATATATGTTGTGGTTATTTTGGGGGTTCAATAGAAGCTTGTTAGGTGTCCAGTATATTTCACAATTGTGTTTCAGCTAGTCTTGGCTGATTGGAGGTTGGCAACCTCCTACTTAATTTAAGCTCACCCCCTCCCACATTTAAATGATTAAGGGCTCACTCCATAGCATCTTCCACACAAGGGAACTTGTTTGCTTGCTGGATGGTTGTGACAATTCTAATACAGAGTGCTTTTCCTGGTAATGTACAGGTTAATAAAGGCTTCAATCATACTTAGAACTTTGCAACTAATATTGACAGATTTACTATAAATCATTCTTCCTGTTATTACACAGGTTATTAAGAATTTATATTAGCGTTAGGGACCCCTGAATTGTGGTCTGCCATGAAGTTGGCTCAGGGGCTTACAACAATTTTGGCCAAAAATGTCAAACTAAAAGACCATTTACTTAATAGATATTTATACATATATAGTTAGGCACTGTACCGTGTATAAGTTTCACTGGATTTGCTGTAACTGAGCTTTGTCTGTGTTTTATGTTCTGTCTCTAGTTTTAAATATATATTGCCATGCTCAGTAGCACTCCTCTGTGACACTCATATGCTTATATATATGTTGTGGTTATTTTGGGGGTTCAATAGGAGCTTGTTAGGTGTCCAGTATATTTCACAATTGTGTTTCAGTTAGTCTTGGCTGATTGGAGGTTGGCAACCTCCTACTTAATTTAAGCTCACCCCCTCCCACATTTAAATGGTTAAGGGCTCACTCCATAGCATCTTCCACACAGGGGAACTTGTTTGCTTGCAGGATGGTTGTGACAAATCTAATACAGAGTGCTTTTCCTGGTAATGTACAGGTTAATAAAGGCTTCAATCAGACTTAGAACTTTGCAACTAATATTGACAGATTTACAATAAATCATTCTTCCTGTTATTACACAGGTTATTAAGAATTTATATTAGCGTTAGGGACCCCTGAATTGTGGTCTGCCGTGAAGTTGGCTCAGGGGCTTACAACAATTTTGGCCAAAAATGTCAAACTAAAAGACCATTTTACTTAATAGATATTTATACATATATATTTAGACACTGTACCATGTATGAGTTTCACTGGATGTGCTATAACTGAGCTTTGTCTGTGTTTTATGTTCTGTCTCTGGTTTTAAATATATATTGCCATGCTCAGTAGCACTCCTCTGTGACACTCATATGCTTATATATATGTTGTGGTTATTTTGGGGGTTCAATAGGAGCTTGTTAGGTGTCCAGTATATTTCACAATTGTGTTTCAGCTAGTCTTGGCTGATTGGAAGTTGGCAACCTCCTACTTAATTTAAGCTCACCCCCTCCCACATTTAAATGGTTAAGGGCTCACTCCATAGAATCTTCCACACAGGGGAACTTGTTTGCTTGCAGGATGGTTGTGACAATTCTAATACAGAGTGCTTTTCCTTGTAATGTACAGGTTAATAAAGGCTTCAATCAGACTTAGAACTTTGCAACTAATATTGACAGATTTAATATAAATCATTCTTCCTGTTATTACACAGGTTATTAAGAATTTATATTAGCGTTAGGGACCCCTGAATTGTGGTCTGCCGTGAAGTTGGCTCAGGGGCTTACAACAATTTTGGCCAAAAATGTCAAACTAAAAGACCATTTTACTTAATAGATATTTATACATATATATTTAGGCACTGTACCGTGTATGAGTTTCACTGGATGTGCTATAACTGAGCTTTGTCTGTGTTTTATGTTCTGTCTCTGGTTTTAAATATATATTGCCATGCTCAGTAGCACTCCTCTGTGACACTCATATGCTTATATATATGTTGTGGTTATTTTGGGGGTTCAATAGGAGCTTGTTAGGTGTCCAGTATATTTCACAATTGTGTTTCAGCTAGTCTTGGCTGATTGGAGGTTGGCAACCTCCTACTTAATTTAAGCTCACACCCTCCCACATTTAAATGGTTAAGGGCTCACTCCATAGCATCTTCCACACAGGGGAACTTGTTTGCTTGCAGGATGGTTGTGACAACTCTAATACAGAGTGCTTTTCCTGGTAATGTACAGGTTAATAAAGGCATCAATCACACTTAGAACTTTGCAACTAATATTGACAGATTTACTATAAATCATTCTTCCTGTTATTACACAGGTTATTACGAATTTATATTAGCGTTAGGGACCCCTGAATTGTGGTCTGCCGTGAAGTTGGCTCAGGGGCTTACAACAATTTTGGCCAAAAATGTCAAACTAAAAGACCATTTTACTTAATAGATATTTATACATATATATTTAGGCACTGTACCGTGTATGAGTTTCACTGGATGTGCTATAACTGAGCTTTGTCTGTGTTTTATGTTCTGTCTCTGGTTTTAAATATATATTGCCATGCTCTGTAGCACTCCTCTGTGACACTCATATGCTTATATATATGTTGTGGTTATTTTGGGGGTTCAATAGGAGCTTGTTAGGTGTCCAGTATATTTCACAATTGTGTTTCAGCTAGTCTTGGCTGATTGGAGGTTGGCAACCTATTACTTAATTTAAGCTCACCCCCTCCCACATTTAAATGGTTAAGGGCTCACTCCATAGCATCTTCCACATAGGGGAACTTGTTTTCTTGCAGGATGGTTGTGACAACTCTAATACAGAGTGCTTTTCCTGGTAATGTACAGGTTAAAAAAGGCTTCAATCAGACTTAGAACTTTGCAACTAATATTGACAGATTTACTATAAATCATTCTTCCTGTTATTACACAGGTTATTAAGAATTTATATTAGCGTTAGGGACCCCTGAATTGTGGTCTGCCGTGAAGTTGGCTCAGGGGCTTACAACAATTTTGGCCAAAAATGTCAAACTAAAAGACCATTTTACTTAATAGATATTTATACATATATAGTTAGGCACTGTACCGTGTATGAGTTTCACTGGATGTGCTAAAACTGAGCTTTGTCTGTGTTTTATGTTCTGTCTCTGGTTTTAAATATATATTGCCATGCTCAGTAGCACTCCTCTGTGACACTCATATGCTTATATATATGTTGTGGTTATTTTGGGGGTTCAATAGGAGCTTGTTAGGTGTCCAGTATATTTCACAATTGTGTTTCAGCTAGTCTAGGCTGATTGGAGGTTGGCAACCTCCTACTTAATTTAAGCTCACCCCCTCCCACATTTAAATGGTTAAGGGCTCACTCCATAGCATCTTCCACACAAGGGAACTTGTTTGCTTGCAGGATGGTTGTGACAATTCTAATACAGAGTGCTTTTCCTGGTAATGTACAGGTTAATAAAGGCTTCAATCACACTTAGAACTTTGCAACTAATATTGACAGATTTACTATAAATCATTCTTCCTGTTATTACACAGGTTATTAAGAATTTATATTAGCGTTAGGGACCCCTGAATTGTGGTCTGCCGTGAAGTTGGCTCAGGGGCTTACAACAATTTTGGCCAAAAATGTCAAACTAAAAGACCATTTTACTTAATAGATATTTATACATATATATTTAGGCACTGTACCGTGTATGAGTTTCACTGGATGTGCTATAACTGAGCTTTGTCTGTGTTTTATGTTCTGTCTCTGGTTTTAAATATATATTGCCATGCTCTGTAGCACTCCTCTGTGACACTCATATGCTTATATATATGTTGTGGTTATTTTGGGGGTTCAATAGGAGCTTGTTAGGTGTCCAGTATATTTCACAATTGTGTTTCAGCTAGTCTTGGCTGATTGGAGGTTGGCAACCTCCTACTTAATTTAAGCTCACACCCTCCCACATTTAAATGGTTAAGGGCTCACTCCATAGCATCTTCCACATAGGGGAACTTGTTTGCTTGCAGGATGGTTGTGACAACTCTAATACAGAGTGCTTTTCCTGGTAATGTACAGGTTAAAAAAGGCTTCAATCAGACTTAGAACTTTGCAACTAATATTGACAGATTTACTATAAATCATTCTTCCTGTTATTACACAGGTTATTAAGAATTTATATTAGCGTTAGGGACCCCTGAATTGTGGTCTGCCGTGAAGTTGGCTCAGAGGCTTACAACAATTTTGGCCAAAAATGTCAAACTAAAAGACCATTTTATTTAATAGATATTTATACATATATAGTTAGGCACTGTACCGTGTATGAGTTTCACTGGATGTGCTATAACTGAGCTTTGTCTGTGTTTTATGTTCTGTCTCTGGTTTTAAATATATATTGCCATGCTCAGTAGCACTCCTCTGTGACACTCATATGCTTATATATATGTTGTGGTTATTTTGGGGGTTCAATAGGAGCTTGTTAGGTGTCCAGTATATTTCACAATTGTGTTTCAGCTAGTCTTGGCTGATTGGAGGTTGGCAACCTCCTACTTAATTTAAGCTCACCCCCTCCCACATTTAAATGGTTAAGGGCTCACTCCATAGCATCTTCCACACAGGGGAACTTGTTTGCTTGCAGGATGGTTGTGACAACTCTAATACAGAGTGCTTTTCCTGGTAATGTACAGGTTAATAAAGGCTTCAATCAGACTTAGAACTTTGCAACTAATATTGACAGATTTACTATAAATCATTCTTCCTGTTATTACACAGGTTACTAAGAATTTATATTAGCGTTAGGGACCCCTGAATTGTGGTCTGCCGTGAAGTTGGCTCAGGGGCTTACAACAATTTTGGCCAAAAATGTCAAACTAAAAGACCATTTTACTTAATAGATATTTATACATATAAAGTTAGGCACTGTACCGTGTATGAGTTTCACTGGATGTGCTATAACTGAACTTTGTCTGTGTTTTATGTTCTGTCTCTAGTTTTAAATATATATTGCCATGCTCAGTAGCACTCCTCTGTGACACTCATATGCTTATATATATGTTGTGGTTATTTTGGGGGTTCAATAGGAGCTTGTTAGGTGTCCAGTATATTTCACAATTGTGTTTCAGTTAGTCTTGGCTGATTGGAGGTTGGCAACCTCCTACTTAATTTAAGCTCACCCCCTCCCACATTTAAATGGTTAAGGGCTCACTCCATAGCATCTTCCACACAGGGGAACTTGTTTGCTTGCAGGATGGCTGTGACAACTCTAATACAGAGTTCTTTTCCTGGTAATGTACAGGTTAATAAAGGCTTCAATCAGACTTAAAACTTTGCAACTAATATTGACAGATTTACTATAAATCATTCTTCCTGTTATTACACAGGTTATTAAGAATTTATATTAGCGTTAGGGACCCCTGAATTGTGGTCTGCCGTGAAGTTGGCTCAGGGGCTTACAACAATTTTGGCCAAAAATGTCAAACTAAAAGACCATTTTACTTAATAGATATTTATACATATATATTTAGGCACTGTACCGTGTATGAGTTTCACTGGATGTGCTATAACTGAGCTTTGTCTGTGTTTTATGTTCTGTCTCTGGTTTTAAATATATATTGCCATGCTCAGTAGCACTCCTCTGTGACACTCATATGCTTATATATATGTTGTGGTTATTTTGGGGGTTCAATAGGAGCTTGTTAGGTGTCCAGTATATTTCACAATTGTGTTTCAGCTAGTCTTGGCTGATTGGAAGTTGGCAACCTCCTACTTAATTTAAGCTCACCCCCTCCCACATTTAAATGGTTAAGGGCTCACTCCATAGAATCTTCCACACAGGGGAACTTGTTTGCTTGCAGGATGGTTGTGACAATTCTAATACAGAGTGCTTTTCCTTGTAATGTACAGGTTAATAAAGGCTTCAATCAGACTTAGAACTTTGCAACTAATATTGACAGATTTAATATAAATCATTCTTCCTGTTATTACACAGGTTATTAAGAATTTATATTAGCGTTAGGGACCCCTGAATTGTGGTCTGCCGTGAAGTTGGCTCAGGGGCTTACAACAATTTTGGCCAAAAATGTCAAACTAAAAGACCATTTTACTTAATAGATATTTATACATATATATTTAGGCACTGTACCGTGTATGAGTTTCACTGGATGTGCTATAACTGAGCTTTGTCTGTGTTTTATGTTCTGTCTCTGGTTTTAAATATATATTGCCATGCTCAGTAGCACTCCTCTGTGACACTCATATGCTTATATATATGTTGTGGTTATTTTGGGGGTTCAATAGGAGCTTGTTAGGTGTCCAGTAT
This sequence comes from Ascaphus truei, assembly GCF_040206685.1. Lineage (NCBI taxonomy): Eukaryota > Metazoa > Chordata > Amphibia > Anura > Ascaphidae > Ascaphus > Ascaphus truei. Next base: position 14,639,650 of record NC_134486.1, read on the forward strand.
ATTTCACAATTGTGTTTCAGCTAGTCTTGGCTGATTGGAGGTTGGCAACCTCCTACTTAATTTAAGCTCACACCCTCCCACATTTAAATGGTTAAGGGCTCACTCCATAGCATCTTCCACACAGGGGAACTTGTTTGCTTGCAGGATGGTTGTGACAACTCTAATACAGAGTGCTTTTCCTGGTAATGTACAGGTTAATAAAGGCATCAATCACACTTAGAACTTTGCAACTAATATTGACAGATTTACTATAAATCATTCTTCCTGTTATTACACAGGTTATTACGAATTTATATTAGCGTTAGGGACCCCTGAATTGTGGTCTGCCGTGAAGTTGGCTCAGGGGCTTACAACAATTTTGGCCAAAAATGTCAAACTAAAAGACCATTTTACTTAATAGATATTTATACATATATATTTAGGCACTGTACCGTGTATGAGTTTCACTGGATGTGCTATAACTGAGCTTTGTCTGTGTTTTATGTTCTGTCTCTGGTTTTAAATATATATTGCCATGCTCTGTAGCACTCCTCTGTGACACTCATATGCTTATATATATGTTGTGGTTATTTTGGGGGTTCAATAGGAGCTTGTTAGGTGTCCAGTATATTTCACAATTGTGTTTCAGCTAGTCTTGGCTGATTGGAGGTTGGCAACCTATTACTTAATTTAAGCTCACCCCCTCCCACATTTAAATGGTTAAGGGCTCACTCCATAGCATCTTCCACATAGGGGAACTTGTTTTCTTGCAGGATGGTTGTGACAACTCTAATACAGAGTGCTTTTCCTGGTAATGTACAGGTTAAAAAAGGCTTCAATCAGACTTAGAACTTTGCAACTAATATTGACAGATTTACTATAAATCATTCTTCCTGTTATTACACAGGTTATTAAGAATTTATATTAGCGTTAGGGACCCCTGAATTGTGGTCTGCCGTGAAGTTGGCTCAGGGGCTTACAACAATTTTGGCCAAAAATGTCAAACTAAAAGACCATTTTACTTAATAGATATTTATACATATATAGTTAGGCACTGTACCGTGTATGAGTTTCACTGGATGTGCTAAAACTGAGCTTTGTCTGTGTTTTATGTTCTGTCTCTGGTTTTAAATATATATTGCCATGCTCAGTAGCACTCCTCTGTGACACTCATATGCTTATATATATGTTGTGGTTATTTTGGGGGTTCAATAGGAGCTTGTTAGGTGTCCAGTATATTTCACAATTGTGTTTCAGCTAGTCTAGGCTGATTGGAGGTTGGCAACCTCCTACTTAATTTAAGCTCACCCCCTCCCACATTTAAATGGTTAAGGGCTCACTCCATAGCATCTTCCACACAAGGGAACTTGTTTGCTTGCAGGATGGTTGTGACAATTCTAATACAGAGTGCTTTTCCTGGTAATGTACAGGTTAATAAAGGCTTCAATCACACTTAGAACTTTGCAACTAATATTGACAGATTTACTATAAATCATTCTTCCTGTTATTACACAGGTTATTAAGAATTTATATTAGCGTTAGGGACCCCTGAATTGTGGTCTGCCGTGAAGTTGGCTCAGGGGCTTACAACAATTTTGGCCAAAAATGTCAAACTAAAAGACCATTTTACTTAATAGATATTTATACATATATATTTAGGCACTGTACCGTGTATGAGTTTCACTGGATGTGCTATAACTGAGCTTTGTCTGTGTTTTATGTTCTGTCTCTGGTTTTAAATATATATTGCCATGCTCTGTAGCACTCCTCTGTGACACTCATATGCTTATATATATGTTGTGGTTATTTTGGGGGTTCAATAGGAGCTTGTTAGGTGTCCAGTATATTTCACAATTGTGTTTCAGCTAGTCTTGGCTGATTGGAGGTTGGCAACCTCCTACTTAATTTAAGCTCACACCCTCCCACATTTAAATGGTTAAGGGCTCACTCCATAGCATCTTCCACATAGGGGAACTTGTTTGCTTGCAGGATGGTTGTGACAACTCTAATACAGAGTGCTTTTCCTGGTAATGTACAGGTTAAAAAAGGCTTCAATCAGACTTAGAACTTTGCAACTAATATTGACAGATTTACTATAAATCATTCTTCCTGTTATTACACAGGTTATTAAGAATTTATATTAGCGTTAGGGACCCCTGAATTGTGGTCTGCCGTGAAGTTGGCTCAGAGGCTTACAACAATTTTGGCCAAAAATGTCAAACTAAAAGACCATTTTATTTAATAGATATTTATACATATATAGTTAGGCACTGTACCGTGTATGAGTTTCACTGGATGTGCTATAACTGAGCTTTGTCTGTGTTTTATGTTCTGTCTCTGGTTTTAAATATATATTGCCATGCTCAGTAGCACTCCTCTGTGACACTCATATGCTTATATATATGTTGTGGTTATTTTGGGGGTTCAATAGGAGCTTGTTAGGTGTCCAGTATATTTCACAATTGTGTTTCAGCTAGTCTTGGCTGATTGGAGGTTGGCAACCTCCTACTTAATTTAAGCTCACCCCCTCCCACATTTAAATGGTTAAGGGCTCACTCCATAGCATCTTCCACACAGGGGAACTTGTTTGCTTGCAGGATGGTTGTGACAACTCTAATACAGAGTGCTTTTCCTGGTAATGTACAGGTTAATAAAGGCTTCAATCAGACTTAGAACTTTGCAACTAATATTGACAGATTTAATATAAATCATTCTTCCTGTTATTACACAGGTTATTAAGAATTTATATTAGCGTTAGGGACCCCTGAATTGTGGTCTGCCATGAAGTTGGCTCAGGGGCTTACAACAATTTTGGCCAAAAATGTCAAACTAAAAGACCATTTTACTTAATAGATATTTATACATATATATTTAGGCACTGTACCGTGTATGAGTTTCACTGCATGTGCTAAAACTGAGCTTTGTCTGTGTTTTATGTTCTGTCTCTGGTTTTAAATATATATTGCCATGCTCAGTAGCACTCCTCTGTGACACTCATATGCTTATATATATGTTGTGGTTATTTTGGGGGTTCAATAGTAGCTTGTTAGGTGTCCAGTATATTTCACAATTGTGTTTCAGCTAGTCTTGGCTGATTGGAGGTTGGCAACCTCCTACTTAATTTAAGCTCACCCCCTCCCACATTTAAATGGTTAAGGGCTCACTCCATAGCATCTTCCACACAAGGGAACTTGTTTGCTTGCAGGATGATTGTGACAATTCTAATACAGAGTGCTTTTCCTGGTAATGTACAGGTTAATAAAGGCTTCAATCATACTTAGAACTTTGCAACTAATATTGACAGATTTACTATAAATCATTCTTCCTGTTATTACACAGGTTATTAAGAATTTATATTAGCGTTAGGGACCCCTGAATTGTGGTCTGCCATGAAGTTGGCTCAGGGGCTTACAACAATTTTGGCCAAAAATGTCAAACTAAAAGACCATTTACTTAATAGATATTTATACATATATAGTTAGGCACTGTACCGTTAATGAGTTTCACTGGATGTGCTAAAACTGAGCTTTGTCTGTGTTTTATGTTCTGTCTCTGGTTTTAAATATATATTGCCATGCTCAGTAGCACTCCTCTGTGACACTCATATGCTTATATATATGTTGTGGTTATTTTGGGGGTTCAATAGGAGCTTGTTAGGTGTCCATTATATTTCACAATTGTGTTTCAGCTAGTCTTGGCTGATTGGAGGTTGGCAACCTCCTACTTAATTTAGGCTCACCCCCTCCCACATTTAAATGGTTAAGGGCTCACTCCATAGCATCTTCCACACAAGGGAACTTGTTTGCTTGCAGGATGGTTGTGACAATTCTAATACAGAGTGCTTTTCCTGGTAATGTACAGGTTAATAAAGGCTTCAATCATACTTAGAACTTTGCAACTAATATTGACAGATTTACTATAAATCATTCTTCCTGTTATTACACAGGTTATTAAGAATTTATATTAGCGTTAGGGACCCCTGAATTGTGGTCTGCCATGAAGTTGGCTCAGGGGCTTACAACAATTTTGGCCAAAAATGTCAAACTAAAAGACCATTTACTTAATAGATATTTATACATATATAGTTAGGCACTGTACCGTGTATGAGTTTCACTGGATGTGCTATTACTGAGCTTTGTCTGTGTTTTATGTTCTGTCTCTGGTTTTAAATATATATTGCCATGCTCAGTAGCACTCCTCTGTGACACTCATATGCTTATATATATGTTGTGGTTATTTTGGGGGTTCAATAGGAGCTTGTTAGGTGTCCAGTATATTTCACAATTGTGTTTCAGCTAGTCTTGGCTGATTGGAGGTTGGCAACCTCCTACTTAATTTAAGCTCACCCCCTCCCACATTTAAATGGTTAAGGGCTCACTCCATAGCATCTTCCACACAGGGGAACTTGTTTGCTTGCAGGATGGCTGTGACAACTCTAATACAGAGTTCTTTTCCTGGTAATGTACAGGTTAATAAAGGCTTCAATCAGACTTAAAACTTTGCAACTAATATTGACAGATTTACTATAAATCATTCTTCCTGTTATTACACAGGTTATTAAGAATTTATATTAGCGTTAGGGACCCCTGAATTGTGGTCTGCCGTGAAGTTGGCTCAGGGGCTTACAACAATTTTGGCCAAAAATGTCAAACTAAAAGACCATTTTACTTAATAGATATTTATACATATATATTTAGGCACTGTACCGTGTATGAGTTTCACTGGATGTGCTATAACTGAGCTTTGTCTGTGTTTTATGTTCTGTCTCTGGTTTTAAATATATATTGCCATGCTCAGTAGCACTCCTCTGTGACACTCATATGCTTATATATATGTTGTGGTTATTTTGGGGGTTCAATAGGAGCTTGTTAGGTGTCCAGTATATTTCACAATTGTGTTTCAGCTAGTCTTGGCTGATTGGAAGTTGGCAACCTCCTACTTAATTTAAGCTCACCCCCTCCCACATTTAAATGGTTAAGGGCTCACTCCATAGCATCTTCCACACAGGGGAACTTGTTTGCTTGCAGGATGGTTGTGACAATTCTAATACAGAGTGCTTTTCCTTGTAATGTACAGGTTAATAAAGGCTTCAATCAGACTTAGAACTTTGCAACTAATATTGACAGATTTAATATAAATCATTCTTCCTGTTATTACACAGGTTATTAAGAATTTATATTAGCGTTAGGGACCCCTGAATTGTGGTCTGCCGTGAAGTTGGCTCAGGGGCTTACAACAATTTTGGCCAAAAATGTCAAACTAAAAGACCATTTTACTTAATAGATATTTATACATATATATTTAGGCACTGTACCGTGTATGAGTTTCACTGGATGTGCTATAACTGAGCTTTGTCTGTGTTTTATGTTCTGTCTCTGGTTTTAAATATATATTGCCATGCTCAGTAGCACTCCTCTGTGACACTCATATGCTTATATATATGTTGTGGTTATTTTGGGGGTTCAATAGGAGCTTGTTAGGTGTCCAGTATATTTCACAATTGTGTTTCAGCTAGTCTTGGCTGATTGGAGGTTGGCAACCTCCTACTTAATTTAAGCTCACACCCTCCCACATTTAAATGGTTAAGGGCTCACTCCATAGCATCTTCCACACAGGGGAACTTGTTTGCTTGCAGGATGGTTGTGACAACTCTAATACAGAGTGCTTTTCCTGGTAATGTACAGGTTAATAAAGGCATCAATCACACTTAGAACTTTGCAACTAATATTGACAGATTTACTATAAATCATTCTTCCTGTTATTACACAGGTTATTACGAATTTATATTAGCGTTAGGGACCCCTGAATTGTGGTCTGCCGTGAAGTTGGCTCAGGGGCTTACAACAATTTTGGCCAAAAATGTCAAACTAAAAGACCATTTTACTTAATAGATATTTATACATATATATTTAGGCACTGTACCGTGTATGAGTTTCACTGGATGTGCTATAACTGAGCTTTGTCTGTGTTTTATGTTCTGTCTCTGGTTTTAAATATATATTGCCATGCTCTGTAGCACTCCTCTGTGACACTCATATGCTTATATATATGTTGTGGTTATTTTGGGGGTTCAATAGGAGCTTGTTAGGTGTCCAGTATATTTCACAATTGTGTTTCAGCTAGTCTTGGCTGATTGGAGGTTGGCAACCTATTACTTAATTTAAGCTCACCCCCTCCCACATTTAAATGGTTAAGGGCTCACTCCATAGCATCTTCCACATAGGGGAACTTGTTTTCTTGCAGGATGGTTGTGACAACTCTAATACAGAGTGCTTTTCCTGGTAATGTACAGGTTAAAAAAGGCTTCAATCAGACTTAGAACTTTGCAACTAATATTGACAGATTTACTATAAATCATTCTTCCTGTTATTACACAGGTTATTAAGAATTTATATTAGCGTTAGGGACCCCTGAATTGTGGTCTGCCGTGAAGTTGGCTCAGGGGCTTACAACAATTTTGGCCAAAAATGTCAAACTAAAAGACCATTTTACTTAATAGATATTTATACATATATAGTTAGGCACTGTACCGTGTATGAGTTTCACTGGATGTGCTAAAACTGAGCTTTGTCTGTGTTTTATGTTCTGTCTCTGGTTTTAAATATATATTGCCATGCTCAGTAGCACTCCTCTGTGACACTCATATGCTTATATATATGTTGTGGTTATTTTGGGGGTTCAATAGGAGCTTGTTAGGTGTCCAGTATATTTCACAATTGTGTTTCAGCTAGTCTAGGCTGATTGGAGGTTGGCAACCTCCTACTTAATTTAAGCTCACCCCCTCCCACATTTAAATGGTTAAGGGCTCACTCCATAGCATCTTCCACACAAGGGAACTTGTTTGCTTGCAGGATGGTTGTGACAATTCTAATACAGAGTGCTTTTCCTGGTAATGTACAGGTTAATAAAGGCTTCAATCACACTTAGAACTTTGCAACTAATATTGACAGATTTACTATAAATCATTCTTCCTGTTATTACACAGGTTATTAAGAATTTATATTAGCGTTAGGGACCCCTGAATTGTGGTCTGCCGTGAAGTTGGCTCAGGGGCTTACAACAATTTTGGCCAAAAATGTCAAACTAAAAGACCATTTTACTTAATAGATATTTATACATATATATTTAGGCACTGTACCGTGTATGAGTTTCACTGGATGTGCTATAACTGAGCTTTGTCTGTGTTTTATGTTCTGTCTCTGGTTTTAAATATATATTGCCATGCTCTGTAGCACTCCTCTGTGACACTCATATGCTTATATATATGTTGTGGTTATTTTGGGGGTTCAATAGGAGCTTGTTAGGTGTCCAGTATATTTCACAATTGTGTTTCAGCTAGTCTTGGCTGATTGGAGGTTGGCAACCTCCTACTTAATTTAAGCTCACACCCTCCCACATTTAAATGGTTAAGGGCTCACTCCATAGCATCTTCCACATAGGGGAACTTGTTTGCTTGCAGGATGGTTGTGACAACTCTAATACAGAGTGCTTTTCCTGGTAATGTACAGGTTAAAAAAGGCTTCAATCAGACTTAGAACTTTGCAACTAATATTGACAGATTTACTATAAATCATTCTTCCTGTTATTACACAGGTTATTAAGAATTTATATTAGCGTTAGGGACCCCTGAATTGTGGTCTGCCGTGAAGTTGGCTCTGAGGCTTACAACAATTTTGGCCAAAAATGTCAAACTAAAAGACCATTTTATTTAATAGATATTTATACATATATAGTTAGGCACTGTACCGTGTATGAGTTTCACTGGATGTGCTATAACTGAGCTTTGTCTGTGTTTTATGTTCTGTCTCTGGTTTTAAATATATATTGCCATGCTCAGTAGCACTCCTCTGTGACACTCATATGCTTATATATATGTTGTGGTTATTTTGGGGGTTCAATAGGAGCTTGTTAGGTGTCCAGTATATTTCACAATTGTGTTTCAGCTAGTCTTGGCTGATTGGAGGTTGGCAACCTCCTACTTAATTTAAGCTCACCCCCTCCCACATTTAAATGGTTAAGGGCTCACTCCATAGCATCTTCCACACAGGGGAACTTGTTTGCTTGCAGGATGGTTGTGACAACTCTAATACAGAGTGCTTTTCCTGGTAATGTACAGGTTAATAAAGGCTTCAATCAGACTTAGAACTTTGCAACTAATATTGACAGATTTAATATAAATCATTCTTCCTGTTATTACACAGGTTATTAAGAATTTATATTAGCGTTAGGGACCCCTGAATTGTGGTCTGCCATGAAGTTGGCTCAGGGGCTTACAACAATTTTGGCCAAAAATGTCAAACTAAAAGACCATTTTACTTAATAGATATTTATACATATATATTTAGGCACTGTACCGTGTATGAGTTTCACTGCATGTGCTAAAACTGAGCTTTGTCTGTGTTTTATGTTCTGTCTCTGGTTTTAAATATATATTGCCATGCTCAGTAGCACTCCTCTGTGACACTCATATGCTTATATATATGTTGTGGTTATTTTGGGGGTTCAATAGTAGCTTGTTAGGTGTCCAGTATATTTCACAATTGTGTTTCAGCTAGTCTTGGCTGATTGGAGGTTGGCAACCTCCTACTTAATTTAAGCTCACCCCCTCCCACATTTAAATGGTTAAGGGCTCACTCCATAGCATCTTCCACACAAGGGAACTTGTTTGCTTGCAGGATGATTGTGACAATTCTAATACAGAGTGCTTTTCCTGGTAATGTACAGGTTAATAAAGGCTTCAATCATACTTAGAACTTTGCAACTAATATTGACAGATTTACTATAAATCATTCTTCCTGTTATTACACAGGTTATTAAGAATTTATATTAGCGTTAGGGACCCCTGAATTGTGGTCTGCCATGAAGTTGGCTCAGGGGCTTACAACAATTTTGGCCAAAAATGTCAAACTAAAAGACCATTTACTTAATAGATATTTATACATATATAGTTAGGCACTGTACCGTTAATGAGTTTCACTGGATGTGCTAAAACTGAGCTTTGTCTGTGTTTTATGTTCTGTCTCTGGTTTTAAATATATATTGCCATGCTCAGTAGCACTCCTCTGTGACACTCATATGCTTATATATATGTTGTGGTTATTTTGGGGGTTCAATAGGAGCTTGTTAGGTGTCCATTATATTTCACAATTGTGTTTCAGCTAGTCTTGGCTGATTGGAGGTTGGCAACCTCCTACTTAATTTAGGCTCACCCCCTCCCACATTTAAATGGTTAAGGGCTCACTCCATAGCATCTTCCACACAAGGGAACTTGTTTGCTTGCAGGATGGTTGTGACAATTCTAATACAGAGTGCTTTTCCTGGTAATGTACAGGTTAATAAAGGCTTCAATCATACTTAGAACTTTGCAACTAATATTGACAGATTTACTATAAATCATTCTTCCTGTTATTACACAGGTTATTAAGAATTTATATTAGCGTTAGGGACCCCTGAATTGTGGTCTGCCATGAAGTTGGCTCAGGGGCTTACAACAATTTTGGCCAAAAATGTCAAACTAAAAGACCATTTTATTTAATAGATATTTATACATATATAGTTAGGCACTGTACCGTGTATGAGTTTCACTGGATGTGCTATAACTGAGCTTTGTCTGTGTTTTATGTTCTGTCTCTGGTTTTAAATATATATTGCCATGCTCAGTAGCACTCCTCTGTGACACTCATATGCTTATATATATGTTGTGGTTATTTTGGGGGTTCAATAGGAGCTTGTTAGGTGTCCAGTATATTTCACAATTGTGTTTCAGCTAGTCTTGGCTGATTGGAGGTTGGCAACCTCCTACTTAATTTAAGCTCACCCCCTCCCACATTTAAATGGTTAAGGGCTCACTCCATAGCATCTTCCACACAGGGGAACTTGTTTGCTTGCAGGATGGTTGTGACAACTCTAATACAGAGTGCTTTTCCTGGTAATGTACAGGTTAATAAAGGCTTCAATCAGACTTAGAACTTTGCAACTAATATTGACAGATTTAATATAAATCATTCTTCCTGTTATTACACAGGTTATTAAGAATTTATATTAGCGTTAGGGACCCCTGAATTGTGGTCTGCCATGAAGTTGGCTCAGGGGCTTACAACAATTTTGGCCAAAAATGTCAAACTAAAAGACCATTTTACTTAATAGATATTTATACATATATATTTAGGCACTGTACCGTGTATGAGTTTCACTGCATGTGCTAAAACTGAGCTTTGTCTGTGTTTTATGTTCTGTCTCTGGTTTTAAATATATATTGCCATGCTCAGTAGCACTCCTCTGTGACACTCATATGCTTATATATATGTTGTGGTTATTTTGGGGGTTCAATAGTAGCTTGTTAGGTGTCCAGTATATTTCACAATTGTGTTTCAGCTAGTCTTGGCTGATTGGAGGTTGGCAACCTCCTACTTAATTTAAGCTCACCCCCTCCCACATTTAAATGGTTAAGGGCTCACTCCATAGCATCTTCCACACAAGGGAACTTGTTTGCTTGCAGGATGATTGTGACAATTCTAATACAGAGTGCTTTTCCTGGTAATGTACAGGTTAATAAAGGCTTCAATCATACTTAGAACTTTGCAACTAATATTGACAGATTTACTATAAATCATTCTTCCTGTTATTACACAGGTTATTAAGAATTTATATTAGCGTTAGGGACCCCTGAATTGTGGTCTGCCATGAAGTTGGCTCAGGGGCTTACAACAATTTTGGCCAAAAATGTCAAACTAAAAGACCATTTACTTAATAGATATTTATACATATATAGTTAGGCACTGTACCGTTAATGAGTTTCACTGGATGTGCTAAAACTGAGCTTTGTCTGTGTTTTATGTTCTGTCTCTGGTTTTAAATATATATTGCCATGCTCAGTAGCACTCCTCTGTGACACTCATATGCTTATATATATGTTGTGGTTATTTTGGGGGTTCAATAGGAGCTTGTTAGGTGTCCATTATATTTCACAATTGTGTTTCAGCTAGTCTTGGCTGATTGGAGGTTGGCAACCTCCTACTTAATTTAGGCTCACCCCCTCCCACATTTAAATGGTTAAGGGCTCACTCCATAGCATCTTCCACACAAGGGAACTTGTTTGCTTGCAGGATGGTTGTGACAATTCTAATACAGAGTGCTTTTCCTGGTAATGTACAGGTTAATAAAGGCTTCAATCATACTTAGAACTTTGCAACTAATATTGACAGATTTACTATAAATCATTCTTCCTGTTATTACACAGGTTATTAAGAATTTATATTAGCGTTAGGGACCCCTGAATTGTGGTCTGCCATGAAGTTGGCTCAGGGGCTTACAACAATTTTGGCCAAAAATGTCAAACTAAAAGACCATTTACTTAATAGATATTTATACATATATAGTTAGGCACTGTACCGTGTATGAGTTTCACTGGATGTGCTATTACTGAGCTTTGTCTGTGTTTTATGTTCTGTCTCTGGTTTTAAATATATATTGCCATGCTCAGTAGCACTCCTCTGTGACACTCATATGCTTATATATATTTTGTGGTTATTTTGTGGGTTCAATAGGAGCTTGTTAGGTGTCCAGTATATTTCACAATTGTGTTTCAGCTAGTCTTGGCTGATTGGAGGTTGGCAACCTCCTACTTAATTTAAGCTCACCCCCTCCCACATTTAAATGGTTAAGGGCTCACTCCATAGCATCTTCCACACAGGGGAACTTGTTTGCTTGCAGGATGGTTGTGACAACTCTAATACAGAGTGCTTTTCCTGGTAATGTACAGGTTAATAAAGGCTTCAATCAGACTTAGAACTTTGCAACTAATATTGACAGATTTACTATAAATCATTCTTCCTGTTATTACACAGGTTATTAAGAATTTATATTAGCGTTAGGGACCCCTGAATTGTGGTCTGCCGTGAAGTTGGCTCAGGGGCTTACAACAATTTTGGCCAAAAATGTCAAACTAAAAGACCATTTTACTTAATAGATATTTATACATATATATTTAGGCACTGTACCGTGTATGAGTTTCACTGGATGTGCTATAACTGAGCTGTGTCTGTGTTTTATGTTCTGTCTCTGGTTTTAAATATATATTGCCATGCTCAGTAGCACTCCTCTGAGACACTCATATGCTTATATATATTTTGTGGTTATTTTGTGGGTTCAATAGGAGCTTGTTAGGTGTCCAGTATATTTCACAATTGTGTTTCAGCTAGTCTTGGCTGATTGGAGGTTGGCAACCTCCTACTTAATTTAAGCTCACCCCCTCCCACATTTAAATGGTTAAGGGCTCACTCCATAGCATCGTCCACACAGGGGAACTTGTTTGCTTGCAGGATGGTTGTGACAACTCTAATACAGAGTGCTTTTCCTGGTAATGTACAGGTTAATAAAGGCTTCAATCAGACTTAGAACTTTGCAACTAATATTGACAGATTTACTATAAATCATTCTTCCTGTTATTACACAGGTTATTAAGAATTTATATTAGCGTTAGGGACCCCTGAATTGTGGTCTGCCGTGAAGTTGGCTCAGGGGCTTACAACAATTTTGGCCAAAAATGTCAAACTAAAAGACCATTTTACTTAATAGATATTTATACATATATATTTAGGCACTGTACCGTGTATGAGTTTCACTGGATGTGCTATAACTGAGCTGTGTCTGTGTTTTATGTTCTGTCTCTGGTTTTAAATATATATTGCCATGCTCAGTAGCACTCCTCTGAGACACTCATATGCTTATATATATGTTGTGGTTATTTTGGGGGTTCAATAGGAGCTTGTTAGGTGTCCAGTATATTTCACAATTGTGTTTCAGCTAGTCTTGGCTGATTGGAGGTTGGCAACCTCCTACTTAATTTAAGCTCACACCCTCCCACATTTAAATGGTTAAGGGCTCACTCCATAGCATCTTCCACACAGGGGAACTTGTTTGCTTGCAGGATGGTTGTGACAACTCTAATACAGAGTGCTTTTCCTGGTAATGTACAGGTTAATAAAGGCTTCAATCAGACTTAGAACTTTGCAACTAATATTGACAGATTTACTATAAATCATTCTTCCTGTTATTACACAGGTTATTAAGAATTTATATTAGCGTTAGGGACCCCTGAATTGTGGTCTGCCATGAAGTTGGCTCAGGGGCTTACAACAATTTTGGCCAAAAATGTCAAACTAAAAGACCATTTTACTTAATAGATATTTATACATATATATTTAGGCACTGTACCGTGTATGAGTTTCACTGCATGTGCTAAAACTGAGCTTTGTCTGTGTTTTATGTTCTGTCTCTGGTTTTAAATATATATTGGCATGCTCAGTAGCACTCCTCTGTGACACTCATATGCTTATATATATGTTGTGGTTATTTTGGGGGTTCAATAGTAGCTTGTTAGGTGTCCAGTATATTTCACAATTGTGTTTCAGCTAGTCTTGGCTGAATGGAGGTTGGCAACCTCCTACTTAATTTAAGCTCACCCCCTCCCACATTTAAATGGTTAAGGGCTCACTCCATAGCATCTTCCACACAGGGGAACTTGTTTGCTTGCAGGATGGTTGTGACAACTCTAATACAGAGTGCTTTTCCTGGTAATGTACAGGTTAATAAAGGCTTCAATCAGACTTAGAACTTTGCAACTAATATTGACAGATTTACTATAAATCATTCTTCCTGTTATTACACAGGTTATTAAGAATTTATATTAGCGTTAGGGACCCCTGAATTGTGGTCTGCCGTGAAGTTGGCTCAGGGGCTTACAACAATTTTGGCCAAAAATGTCAAACTAAAAGACCATTTTACTTAATAGATATTTATACATATATATTTAGGCACTGTACCGTGTATGAGTTTCACTGGATGTGCTATAACTGAGCTGTGTCTGTGTTTTATGTTCTGTCTCTGGTTTTAAATATATATTGCCATGCTCAGTAGCACTCCTCTGAGACACTCATATGCTTATATATATTTTGTGGTTATTTTGTGGGTTCAATAGGAGCTTGTTAGGTGTCCAGTATATTTCACAATTGTGTTTCAGCTAGTCTTGGCTGATTGGAGGTTGGCAACCTCCTACTTAATTTAAGCTCACCCCCTCCCACATTTAAATGGTTAAGGGCTCACTCCATAGCATCTTCCACACAGGGGAACTTGTTTGCTTGCAGGATGGTTGTGACAACTCTAATACAGAGTGCTTTTCCTGGTAATGTACAGGTTAATAAAGGCTTCAATCAGACTTAGAACTTTGCAACTAATATTGACAGATTTACTATAAATCATTCTTCCTGTTATTACACAGGTTATTAAGAATTTATATTAGCGTTAGGGACCCCTGAATTGTGGTCTGCCGTGAAGTTGGCTCAGGGGCTTACAACAATTTTGGCCAAAAATGTCAAACTAAAAGACCATTTTACTTAATAGATATTTATACATATATATTTAGGCACTGTACCGTGTATGAGTTTCACTGGATGTGCTATAACTGAGCTGTGTCTGTGTTTTATGTTCTGTCTCTGGTTTTAAATATATATTGCCATGCTCAGTAGCACTCCTCTGAGACACTCATATGCTTATATATATTTTGTGGTTATTTTGTGGGTTCAATAGGAGCTTGTTAGGTGTCCAGTATATTTCACAATTGTGTTTCAGCTAGTCTTGGCTGATTGGAGGTTGGCAACCTCCTACTTAATTTAAGCTCACCCCCTCCCACATTTAAATGGTTAAGGGCTCACTCCATAGCATCGTCCACACAGGGGAACTTGTTTGCTTGCAGGATGGTTGTGACAACTCTAATACAGAGTGCTTTTCCTGGTAATGTACAGGTTAATAAAGGCTTCAATCAGACTTAGAACTTTGCAACTAATATTGACAGATTTACTATAAATCATTCTTCCTGTTATTACACAGGTTATTAAGAATTTATATTAGCGTTAGGGACCCCTGAATTGTGGTCTGCCGTGAAGTTGGCTCAGGGGCTTACAACAATTTTGGCCAAAAATGTCAAACTAAAAGACCATTTTACTTAATAGATATTTATACATATATATTTAGGCACTGTACCGTGTATGAGTTTCACTGGATGTGCTATAACTGAGCTGTGTCTGTGTTTTATGTTCTGTCTCTGGTTTTAAATATATATTGCCATGCTCAGTAGCACTCCTCTGAGACACTCATATGCTTATATATATGTTGTGGTTATTTTGGGGGTTCAATAGGAGCTTGTTAGGTGTCCAGTATATTTCACAATTGTGTTTCAGCTAGTCTTGGCTGATTGGAGGTTGGCAACCTCCTACTTAATTTAAGCTCACACCCTCCCACATTTAAATGGTTAAGGGCTCACTCCATAGCATCTTCCACACAGGGGAACTTGTTTGCTTGCAGGATGGTTGTGACAACTCTAATACAGAGTGCTTTTCCTGGTAATGTACAGGTTAATAAAGGCTTCAATCAGACTTAGAACTTTGCAACTAATATTGACAGATTTACTATAAATCATTCTTCCTGTTATTACACAGGTTATTAAGAATTTATATTAGCGTTAGGGACCCCTGAATTGTGGTCTGCCATGAAGTTGGCTCAGGGGCTTACAACAATTTTGGCCAAAAATGTCAAACTAAAAGACCATTTTACTTAATAGATATTTATACATATATATTTAGGCACTGTACCGTGTATGAGTTTCACTGCATGTGCTAAAACTGAGCTTTGTCTGTGTTTTATGTTCTGTCTCTGGTTTTAAATATATATTGCCATGCTCAGTAGCACTCCTCTGTGACACTCATATGCTTATATATATGTTGTGGTTATTTTGGGGTTCAATAGTAGCTTGTTAGGTGTCCAGTATATTTCACAATTGTGTTTCAGCTAGTCTTGGCTGAATGGAGGTTGGCAACCTCCTACTTAATTTAAGCTCACCCCCTCCCACATTTAAATGGTTAAGGGCTCACTCCATAGCATCTTCCACACAGGGGAACTTGTTTGCTTGCAGGATGGTTGTGACAACTCTAATACAGAGTGCTTTTCCTGGTAATGTACAGGTTAATAAAGGCTTCAATCAGACTTAGAACTTTGCAACTAATATTGACAGATTTACTATAAATCATTCTTCCTGTTATTACACAGGTTATTAAGAATTTATATTAGCGTTAGGGACCCCTGAATTGTGGTCTGCCGTGAAGTTGGCTCAGGGGCTTACAACAATTTTGGCCAAAAATGTCAAACTAAAAGACCATTTTACTTAATAGATATTTATACATATATATTTAGGCACTGTACCGTGTATGAGTTTCACTGGATGTGCTATAACTGAGCTGTGTCTGTGTTTTATGTTCTGTCTCTGGTTTTAAATATATATTGCCATGCTCAGTAGCACTCCTCTGAGACACTCATATGCTTATATATATTTTGTGGTTATTTTGTGGGTTCAATAGGAGCTTGTTAGGTGTCCAGTATATTTCACAATTGTGTTTCAGCTAGTCTTGGCTGATTGGAGGTTGGCAACCTCCTACTTAATTTAAGCTCACCCCCTCCCACATTTAAATGGTTAAGGGCTCACTCCATAGCATCGTCCACACAGGGGAACTTGTTTGCTTGCAGGATGGTTGTGACAACTCTAATACAGAGTGCTTTTCCTGGTAATGTACAGGTTAATAAAGGCTTCAATCAGACTTAGAACTTTGCAACTAATATTGACAGATTTACTATAAATCATTCTTCCTGTTATTACACAGGTTATTAAGAATTTATATTAGCGTTAGGGACCCCTGAATTGTGGTCTGCCGTGAAGTTGGCTCAGGGGCTTACAACAATTTTGGCCAAAAATGTCAAACTAAAAGACCATTTTACTTAATAGATATTTATACATATATATTTAGGCACTGTACCGTGTATGAGTTTCACTGGATGTGCTATAACTGAGCTGTGTCTGTGTTTTATGTTCTGTCTCTGGTTTTAAATATATATTGCCATGCTCAGTAGCACTCCTCTGAGACACTCATATGCTTATATATATGTTGTGGTTATTTTGGGGGTTCAATAGGAGCTTGTTAGGTGTCCAGTATATTTCACAATTGTGTTTCAGCTAGTCTTGGCTGATTGGAGGTTGGCAACCTCCTACTTAATTTAAGCTCACACCCTCCCACATTTAAATGGTTAAGGGCTCACTCCATAGCATCTTCCACACAGGGGAACTTGTTTGCTTGCAGGATGGTTGTGACAACTCTAATACAGAGTGCTTTTCCTGGTAATGTACAGGTTAATAAAGGCTTCAATCAGACTTAGAACTTTGCAACTAATATTGACAGATTTACTATAAATCATTCTTCCTGTTATTACACAGGTTATTAAGAATTTATATTAGCGTTAGGGACCCCTGAATTGTGGTCTGCCATGAAGTTGGCTCAGGGGCTTACAACAATTTTGGCCAAAAATGTCAAACTAAAAGACCATTTTACTTAATAGATATTTATACATATATATTTAGGCACTGTACCGTGTATGAGTTTCACTGCATGTGCTAAAACTGAGCTTTGTCTGTGTTTTATGTTCTGTCTCTGGTTTTAAATATATATTGCCATGCTCAGTAGCACTCCTCTGTGACACTCATATGCTTATATATATGTTGTGGTTATTTTGGGGTTCAATAGTAGCTTGTTAGGTGTCCAGTATATTTCACAATTGTGTTTCAGCTAGTCTTGGCTGAATGGAGGTTGGCAACCTCCTACTTAATTTAAGCTCACCCCCTCCCACATTTAAATGGTTAAGGGCTCACTCCATAGCATCTTCCACACAGGGGAACTTGTTTGCTTGCAGGATGGTTGTGACAACTCTAATACAGAGTGCTTTTCCTGGTAATGTACAGGTTAATAAAGGCTTCAATCAGACTTAGAACTTTGCAACTAATATTGACAGATTTACTATAAATCATTCTTCCTGTTATTACACAGGTTATTAAGAATTTATATTAGCGTTAGGGACCCCTGAATTGTGGTCTGCCGTGAAGTTGGCTCAGGGGCTTACAACAATTTTGGCCAAAAATGTCAAACTAAAAGACCATTTTACTTAATAGATATTTATACATATATATTTAGGCACTGTACCGTGTATGAGTTTCACTGGATGTGCTATAACTGAGCTGTGTCTGTGTTTTATGTTCTGTCTCTGGTTTTAAATATATATTGCCATGCTCAGTAGCACTCCTCTGAGACACTCATATGCTTATATATATTTTGTGGTTATTTTGTGGGTTCAATAGGAGCTTGTTAGGTGTCCAGTATATTTCACAATTGTGTTTCAGCTAGTCTTGGCTGATTGGAGGTTGGCAACCTCCTACTTAATTTAAGCTCACCCCCTCCCACATTTAAATGGTTAAGGGCTCACTCCATAGCATCTTCCACACAGGGGAACTTGTTTGCTTGCAGGATGGTTGTGACAACTCTAATACAGAGTGCTTTTCCTGGTAATGTACAGGTTAATAAAGGCTTCAATCAGACTTAGAACTTTGCAACTAATATTGACAGATTTACTATAAATCATTCTTCCTGTTATTACACAGGTTATTAAGAATTTATATTAGCGTTAGGGACCCCTGAATTGTGGTCTGCCGTGAAGTTGGCTCAGGGGCTTACAACAATTTTGGCCAAAAATGTCAAACTAAAAGACCATTTTACTTAATAGATATTTATACATATATATTTAGGCACTGTACCGTGTATGAGTTTCACTGGATGTGCTATAACTGAGCTGTGTCTGTGTTTTATGTTCTGTCTCTGGTTTTAAATATATATTGCCATGCTCAGTAGCACTCCTCTGAGACACTCATATGCTTATATATATGTTGTGGTTATTTTGGGGGTTCAATAGGAGCTTGTTAGGTGTCCAGTATATTTCACAATTGTGTTTCAGCTAGTCTTGGCTGATTGGAGGTTGGCAACCTCCTACTTAATTTAAGCTCACACCCTCCCACATTTAAATGGTTAAGGGCTCACTCCATAGCATCTTCCACACAGGGGAACTTGTTTGCTTGCAGGATGGTTGTGACAACTCTAATACAGAGTGCTTTTCCTGGTAATGTACAGGTTAATAAAGGCTTCAATCAGACTTAGAACTTTGCAACTAATATTGACAGATTTACTATAAATCATTCTTCCTGTTATTACACAGGTTATTAAGAATTTATATTAGCGTTAGGGACCCCTGAATTGTGGTCTGCCGTGAAGTTGGCTCAGGGGCTTACAACAATTTTGGCCAAAAATGTCAAACTAAAAGACCATTTACTTAATAGATATTTATACATATATAGTTAGGCACTGTACCGTGTATGAGTTTCACTGGATGTGCTATAACTGAGCTTTGTCTGTGTTTTATGTTCTGTCTCTGGTTTTAAATATATATTGCCATGCTCAGTAGCACTCCTCTGTGACACTCATATGCTTATATATATGTTGTGGTTATTTTGGGGGTTCAATAGGAGCTTGTTAGGTGTCCAGTATATTTCACAATTGTGTTTCAGCTAGTCTTGGCTGATTGGAGGTTGGCAACCTCCTACTTAATTTAAGCTCACCCCCTCCCACATTTAAATGGTTAAGGGCTCACTCCATAGCATCTTCCACACAAGGGAACTTGTTTGCTTGCAGGATGGTTGTGACAATTCTAATACAGAGTGCTTTTCCTGGTAATGTACAGGTTAATAAAGGCTTCAATCATACTTAGAACTTTGCAACTAATATTGACAGATTTACTATAAATCATTCTTCCTGTTATTACACAGGTTATTAAGAATTTATATTAGCGTTAGGGACCCCTGAATTGTGGTCTGCCGTGAAGTTGGCTCAGGGGCTTACAACAATTTTGGCCAAAAATGTCAAACTAAAAGACCATTTACTTAATAGATATTTATACATATATAGTTAGGCACTGTACCGTGTATGAGTTTCACTGGATGTGCTATAACTGAGCTTTGTCTGTGTTTTATGTTCTGTCTCTGGTTTTAAATATATATTGCCATGCTCAGTAGCACTCCTCTGTGACACTCATATGCTTATATATATATGTTGTGGTTATTTTGGGGGTTCAATAGGAGCTTGTTAGGTGTCCAGTATATTTCACAATTTTGTTTCAGCTAGTCTTGGCTGATTGGAGGTTGGCAACCTCCTACTTAATTTAGGCTCACCCCCTCCCACATTTAAATGGTTAAGGGCTCACTCCATAGCATCTTCCACACAGGGGAACTTGTTTGCTTGCAGGATGGTTGTGACAACTCTAATACAGAGTGCTTTTCCTGGTAATGTACAGGTTAATAAAGGCTTCAATCAGACTTAGAACTTTGCAACTAATATTGACAGATTTACTATAAATCATTCTTCCTGTTATTACACAGGTTATTAAGAATTTATATTAGCGTTAGGGACCCCTGAATTGTGGTCTGCCGTGAAGTTGGCTCAGGGGCTTACAACAATTTTGGCCAAAAATGTCAAACTAAAAGACCATTTTACTTAATAGATATTTATACATATATATTTAGGCACTGTACCGTGTATGAGTTTCACTGGATGTGCTAAAACTGAGCTTTGTCTGTGTTTTATGTTCTGTCTCTGGTTTTAAATATATATTGCCAGGGGCGTGGCCAAGACACAGAGCAGGCAGGACGTGCGCAAGCTCAGCTCCGTCCCAAGAGGGATTCAAATAAAGATCATAGGGACCAAAAAACAAACAAAAGTACCCAAAAAGCTGGGGTAAGATACCATCCACGAGTTGACTGCCCTGACAAGGGAATTCTACGCAGTCCAAAAGCCCACGGACAAAAACCGGGACCTCTAGCCCCCTCTCCCCCATTGCCGAGGGTCTAAGATGGCGGCTAAGCAGACCCGAGCTTCCTAGACCGGGTGCCAAATTCCATTCCTCCCGGTGATCAAAAGCTGCAGCCCGGATAGTCAGGGGCTTGGGACACTAGTCGGTGAGTGAATCCGGCCCCCCCCTTCCTTCCCACCAACACTGCATACAAGCCGCATAGCCGCCCGACATAGCATCACCGGCAAACCAATAAATAAATAAATAAAACCTGACGGCTGGACTGTGAAGCATCACAAAACCCCCAAAACACACAAAAGTGCGGCGAAAAGGTGCCCCACGGGTGAGGGAGACTCCCCCCGCACCCCGTGAAGACCCGCGGCGACGATCCGAGCGGGCAGTGAGTGCAGTGAACGGGTGATCAGGCAGGAGCCAGGGGGGGGAAGGAGTGGCCATCTTGGCTCCGCCACGGAGGAGCGAGCCAGGAGGTGTGCGGCCTCCTCCAGAGAGTGAGTGGCTCGGTGGGGGGTCCGGAGGAGGGGGAACCCCACGGAGGAAAGCAGAGCCCCCAGGTGGAAGAGACGGGACAGAGAGCAGCACATAACCTCAGGCTAGTCTCAGTGGTGCGGCCGGAGGCTATCTAAAATGGCCGCCACTGGGCTATATCTGGGTGCTGGGCTTACCTCCCCCGGCCGGCAGTAAAGTCAATTAGCCTTCCCTGCTGTCCCCACCAGTCTCCCTGTGCATCTTCCCCAGCCTCCCTGTGCATCCTCCTGCCGTCGCTGGGGTCTGAGCTGCCTGCTGCCTGAATCAGAGCTGTCTGGCTCCTGGCATTTCAGCATGTGTGTGTGCCAAATCCAAGATGGCCACCGCAGGTTGATTTAAAGGCACATCTCCCCCCCAGGATCAGGAACATAAACATAAATAAATAAACCACAACATTAAAAAAAAAAAAATTAGCCTGTCCCCCCAGTACACCAAACTGCAGGCGCGGGGCTGCTGCAGAGAGGGGATAACCTGCAAACATCCCCTTGGCCGGCTGGCCTGACCCTCTGCTACAGGGTGCGGCGCAGGAGCCACGAGTCACCCCTTCACCCCCAAAGGAGCCGTCCCTCAGCAGTGCGAGGTGGGGAGGTGCTGGACAGGAGAGGTTGTGATCTGTCTCCCCTAGGCCCCCCTCCCCCTATCCCCACAACCCCAGAAAAACCCCAGACAACCATTCAATAAAATGACTTTATTTTGACTTCCGGTGACGTCATCCAAGATGGTGGGTTAGTCAGGGAGCTCTGAGAACCCTCACGCATAAAAAGATCAGAAAAGACCTTTCCCCCCCCCCCCCCCGCAACTAACCGCAAATAGTCTCAAACGACGCCTGAACCTCACAGCATGCCCCAGAAGGCAAAAGCGCCAGCTTCTAAAGGCGTCCCTAAATTTTTCCAGCCGCAGCAAAAACGCGGCCCCGCGAGCATGCAGGGACCTCAAGATGGCGCCGGACACCACGCGGCTGCGTCCCCGCAACGAGAGGGAGACACGCAGGCAGCGGAACCAGCCCTAGAAAGGGAAATCACGCGCACCTATCTGGAGGAACTCCTCTCTAATATGCACGATAGGCTACATAAAACCCTCAAGCAGGACCTCAGGGAAATGGTGACGGGCCTACGTGAAGAAATGGATACCCTCACACAAAGAGCTGACGATCTAGAGAGCAAGCTTGAAGAATCGTTGCAGGCTCAAGCGGCGGCAGATGATGAGATCATGCGCCTGGGTGAGGAGGTCAGACTCCTGAAGGACAGCATAGAAGATCAGGAGAACCGGGACCGGAGGCAGAACCTCAGGATTCGGAATGTCCCGGAAACGGTTCCCCCTGAAGCAATAAAATCTTACGTGACTGACCTCATTAACACCCTGTGCAAGGACCTGGATAAAAGAGATCTAGAAATAGATCGCGCGCACCGCGCACTGGGCCCCCGCTCGAATGATCCAAAACGAAGGCGGGACATTATAGTACGCCTCCATAGCTACTCCACAAAGGAGAAGGTTATGACGGCGAGCAGAGAGGCGAACAATTTGACTTTTCAAAATGAGCCGTTACAAATATTCAGTGACCTCGCCAAGATCACAATTGAGCGCCGCAGAGAACTCAAACCACTCACCCAAATATTGCGGGAAAACAACATACCCTACCGATGGGGATTTCCATTCCGGCTGGTCGTAAGCAGAGGCGGGAAGCAGAGATCCATCAGACTGCCAGAAGAAATGCAAGGATTCGCCCGCGAACTAGGCCTGACGTTGCCACCTGCACGGAACAACACGCGGAGGGAACCACGAGAAGCAAGCCAGGAGCGGAGACCCATCAGAGCGTCGGAAAGATTGGCCGGCCAGCAGGAGCAACAGACCTGATCGCCCGGAGGAGAAGCCCTGCGACCCAGAGCCCTTACCTCCCGAAGGGAGACCATGGAGAAAACCAGCGTGTCTACGCAGTCCCGTTAGTTGTTGTTCTACCAACCAGTTGACAAAAGAGTCCCCAGCACCCCATGGCTCGGTTTGTTGGAGCCAAGATGTGCACCCCCACAAGCAGCATAGGCGAGTTGAGAAGCGCGGAGGCAGGAGAGGGGAAACCTGATCCACCTGGTGGCCTTGCCGGCCAAGCCCCGCTGGGAACTCCTCGACCTACCCGTGGACATCACCCAGACCAGGTTTGATTGCCCCCACTCCAGATAAACGTTATATCTGGTCCCGGTGAGAAATAGCTGCCCCCCCCCCCCCAATCAGACTGATACAGAACCCGTTACCCCTGTTGAGACTGTTAAGCGTTTTTTCCTGTGCTGCGGAACTTACCCTCCCCCACCCACCTTGTTTATGTGCAGCTTACATCCCAGTTGAAACCCAAGTTGTAGCTATGTTATAAAGCCCCTTATTGTCAACTACAATAGCCTATACGATGGAACAACCCCCCCCCCCTTCACCATCAACCCCTCCCCCCCCTCACCATCACCCACCCCCCTCTCACCATCACCCCCCCCCAGTGCCCCCTCCCTCATCCTCATCCCACCCCTCCCCCCTTATTTGTCCTCCCTTCCCCCCCCCCTAACCCTCCCCCCCCCAACTCGTGACGGCGAACGCACAGCAGAACACCTACCTATTACAACCTACACAACACCCCCAGTATCAAGCAACCAATCCCACACTGCTCCGGGTGTCCACTAGAGAGTCCCCTACCCCCCTCCTCCCCCCCGCTTGCCCCCCCCCCGCCCGCGATCTCTACAACAGTGGTTTCGCAATAATCCCCCAACAGACCTATCCACAATCACCCCTTCCCCCCCCCCATTACCCCAGACCCCCCCCCCTCCACACCCCCCCTCCCCAGCCCCCCCACCCCCGGATAGAACGAGGGGCTTGAACGTCACCACCAAAGCTCACCAACTCACTACACGCAAATAGAGCTGAGACCGTCACTTCATAAGTGTCAATACGACTTACCAGCATAAATAACGGTACACTTACCATACAAATGACGCACAGCACTACACCAAAATACCTCCAGTTGCCTCTTCCCCCCCCATCCCCTTTCCCACAATCCCCATCACCCCTCCCCCCCCGGATACCACGCCAAATACCCCCCCCCCCGATACCCTGCCCCATCCCTCCGCCCCCCCCCCCCCGGATATGATGAACCCCTGCCCCACCATAAAGGTTCCCAACCTCGCCGCTAAAGCTGAGACCACCCTGATGTAACGGTCTATTTGTAATGCCAATGTGTTCTACCAATGTGAATATCTGTGTATCTAATGTACATGTATATATGTATAGGTATATGTGATTCAAAGCTAGCTGCCAAAACACTCACCGCAACCTCACCCTGATGTCACCTATTCCACCTCCCCCACGTACCCCTTCCCCTCCCCCCTAACCCCCCCCCCTACAGAACCACCCAGCACCAAGATCACCTTACCTGTTACTCCGGAATACCAAGACGCCGCTCCCCTTACGACGTCACAATGAAAACAGCGAGCGGAACAGCACCCCGAGTTGGCCGCATAACCCTGAGAAACCGCTACGCAGCTCGCACTGAGCAAACCAATCCGCAGACCCTAAGGTGTGCACTTGCAGCCCTATAGAAACCCCACCACGACCCTACCCCTAACTACTCCCACCCATCCCCTCATACCACCTCTCCCCCTCCCCACTCCCCTTCCCCCGGCTCCTCCCCTCCCCCCCCCTAGACACCATAGTGAACACGCACCCCACCACTAAACCCTAAACACTAAACACTAACCCCCCCCCCCCATATACAACCAAGACGCAGTTTATTATGGTTTAACTGTCCACATGGCCTATTTACATAATTCACTGACCACCTATTGTACAAATGATTACTGCATGTATAACCTACTGAAGTGAAGAATTGTATAACTACTGTGCAGGTGAACCAAACATAAGCAAGGCGCCGCAATGCCTACCACTCCCCTTTCCATCGTCATCCCCCCCCTCCACCCTCTCTCCCCACCCCCATCCTTTCCTCTCTCCCTCCCCCCCCACCCATATCATCCCTCACCCCCCTCTTTTTCTCTCTCCCCCAAACCTTGTACACTCATAGCCCCTACAATATACAGAGGTACCAATTTACACACAGAAGAACCACCCCAAGTCCTATACGTTGCACAAAGAATACCAGCTCCCGATAATAAAGAACATTGATACATAAAAGACGGCATGATAATCTAATGTCAATAGCTACCTACATGCAGGGAATATACCCCCACATGTGACGCGGAAATGCGCTCTAGAATCTCTCTTCTGTCTGGCCCCCCTCCCCCCCCCCCTAAATCACCTCCTCCCCCTCCCCCCCTTCCCCCCCCACTTACAGCCTCCCCCCCCCTCTCCCCCCACCCCTTCCCGTATGAGAACAAAGGGTGTGAATGAGAATTCTGGAGGGGAAAAAAACACAAAGAACCAGAGGGTTCAGCCCCCCACCCCACACTGCCCACCGGATGCTGACACCGAAGTCCACCTTGATGGGCATTATCGCCCAAAAGCCGGTCGCCCAAGGACCAGGCAAATACCTGTTAGGTTCATGCACGAACCTCATCTTCCTGCTCTCTCTACCGCTGATTCTGTCCCAGCGGTCCTACCCCCCACCCCCCCCACCCCCCCCACCCTCCCCTTACCCCTCCCCCTCCTCGGACCATTCAGTAAACCTTTCAAAACTACAAGCTACCTTACAATGTTTGCCAGGGCTAAGAACACTCTTGAGCCATAGAATCAGGGCCCCCCCAGATGGGAAGGGAGGGTTCTTAACTACCACAACCACAAAAGTCACATATGGCTTCTAACGCCCCAGTGAAGATAGTGTCGCTTAACGTCAAAGGACTTCAAAATAATAGAAAAAGGAGGCTTGCCCTCCAAGACATGAAGCAGGCAGGGGGAGACATCGTATTCTTACAGGAAACCCACTTCACATCTCAAGACCCCCCAAATTTGTACAAAAAAGTGTTTCCAACATGCTTTTTCGCATCATTTAGTAGTAAAAAGCGGGGAGTGGCTATACTAATCAGACAAGGAACTCCATTCAATCATGTCAAAACGACCATGGATCCAGAGGGTAGATTTCTTGTGGTATATGGCTCCTTAGCGGGCTCGGCAATCGCTCTAGTCAATGTATATGCCCCAAACGAAAATCAAACAGAATTTCTGAAAACAGTGCTTGAGGGCATAGACCCGGGATATCTGTCATCGATGATAGTGGGAGGAGACCTAAACATGGTCTTTAACCCCACCGAGGACAGATCAACCACAGGGGGTCACCCCCGTACAACCCACTCCCAAATCGCCGGGAAAAGGTTCAGGGAATTAGTGGACGAGTTCTCATTGGTGGACGTTTGGAGATCACAACATCAGGGCCAGAGAGACTATACCTTTTACTCGGCACCTCACCAGACCTATTCGCGCATAGATCACTTTCTGCTGACCAAGAACATCCTAGAGGCAGCCACGAAATCAGACATCGGCTCCATCACGTGGTCAGACCATGCCCCAATCACCTTGACCTTATCCACACCATTCGAAAAGACAACATCATTCTCCTGGAGATTGAATGACTCCCTATTGAACCACCCTGAGATAGAGAGAGAGATCAGAGCCTCCCTCAAGGACTACTTTTTCTTCAACTCAGGGTCGGTGTCATCTCCAGCGATACTATGGGAAGCCCATAAGGCGGCAATTAGAGGCAAATTTATCTCTATTGCCTCCCATAGGAAAAAAATGAAGCAAAAACTGATTTTGGAACTTACTGATAACATCCTTAAACTTGAGCAATCCCATAAAGTTAACCCTGCAAAAAAAATCTATAAAGCCTTAACAATAGCCAGACAAAAGCTCAAGCAGACCCAACTGGAAAAAGTTGAAAAAGCCCTTAAATGGACTAATCAACATTATTATGATAAGGGTAACAAGGCGGACAAGCTCTTGGCCAGCAGATTAAGAGGCATCCAAAAAAGGTCCCAAATAACAGCGATTAAGAATGGGTCTGGCGAAACGCAATATAGCGACAAAAAAATAGCGGCGGAGTTCACAAAATATTATACAGAACTTTATAATTTACGACCTAAAAATGGTCGATCAGCACCAAAAGCATCAGAAGCGATCAAAAAATACTTAGATAAATGCCAACTCCCCACCCTGACTGAAGAGGACAATGAGGTCCTCAATGCGGAGATCACGAAAGAAGAATTGGAAGAAGCGGTAAAAGCACTAAAGATCTCCAAGTCTCCTGGCCCTGATGGCTTCACAAATGTCTATTATAAGAGATTCTTGCCCATACTATCCACGCATCTACTAAAAATGTTCAATCATTTTATGGAGGGAAATTCGATCCCCACCTCCATGTCCCTAGCCAACCTAGCCATAATTCATAAGGAAGGCAGAGACCCGATGCAGTGTGGAAGCTACCGTCCAATCTCCCTTCTCAACAGTGACCTCAAATTATATAGCAAAATTTTGGCCAACAGATTAAACCCCATTCTACCGAGACTGATTAACATCGACCAAGTCGGATTTGTGGCAGGTCGACAAGCCTCGGACAACACACGTAAAATAATTAATATTATCGAGCATATCCACCTTACAGGCACCAAAGCAATATTAATCAGCCTAGACGCAGAGAAGGCGTTCGATAGAATTGACTGGCTATTCTTAGACCATACCATGCGTAAATTTGGCTTTCGAGACGCATATTTAGAAGGGGTCCGCAGACTTTACCAAGATCCATCCGCAACGGTAAAACTACCAGGAAGTAATGCCCAGAGCTTTGGCATTCAAAACGGCACGAGACAGGGGTGCCCCCTGTCCCCTCTCCTTTTCGCACTAACTATAGAACCCCTGGCGGCTACAATTCGAAACAACGTAGATATTCAAGGGATAGAGATTGGGCGTACGCATTACAAAATATCCCTCTTCGCGGATGATATAATACTAACGCTCTCAAGACCCCACATTTCCCTCCCAAACTTACAAAAAGAGCTTCTAGACTTCGGAGCTATATCAGGTTATAAAATTAATAACGATAAGTCCGAAGCCCTGAACCTCAACCTGCCAGAGCCAGAGATGAAACTCCTTAAACTAAATTTTAAATACCGATGGTGCTCCTCCCATATCAAATATCTGGGAGTAAAGATATCGGGGAACTACCATTCGCTATACCATCACAATTACCCGGCCCTATTTCGGAAAATAAAATTAGACCTAGAAAAATGGGGGGCATACCAAATTTCATGGATCGGGAGAATGATCTCGGTGAAAATGAACATACTCCCCAGATTACTATATCACTTCCAGACACTCCCGATCCACATCCCTGGCACAGAATTGAAAAATATCCAGAAACAAATTCTCCATTTCATCTGGCAGGGGAAAAAACCAAGAGTCGCAAGATCAGTTCTACTTACTTCAAGGGGGAGAGGGGGCCTTGGGGTCCCCGACATTATGCGGTACTACCAGGCCACCCAGTTAAGGCAGGTAGTAGTATGGAACGCGGAACCCGGCCAATATTGCTGGCTAGACATAGAAATGCAATACGCCGGCACGCCTTCTCTGCCAGCATGCCTTTGGTCCCTGAGTAGGGAAGATTTGCAGAAAAACAAATTCCAATTAGGACCAATGAGGCACACATGGGAGACCTGGACGAAATGCAAATTGAAATTCAAGCTCACAACCACCAAATCTCAACTCATACCAATTATCCAAAATCCCAAATTCGCACCAGGATGTGAGCCCAGACAATTTGAGCAATTTACAACCAAAAACATAAGGGCGATTGCTGACTTCCTGAGCTTTGGGGAATTCCTGAGCTACCAAAGGCTACAAAGCAAATACGAAATACGGGGATTGAATGTCTTCAAATATCTCCAAATTCGGCACTACGTCCAATCAATATCACCAACGTTGGAATTTCCCCCTCTGACGAACTTCGAAAGACTGTGCACAGAGACAGCGCATCAAAAAGGTCTGATAACGCAAATATACTCAGAACTAGAAAGAGCAACAGATGCTCCAGTTCATGACTACATGCTCCAGTGGGCAGCAGAATTGGGCATAGTTATAGACCAAGAGGATTGGGAAAGTATTTGGGAATCAGCCTCAGGAACTTCCATATGTACCACAATCAAAGAAAATATTTACAAAATACTGTTTCGCTGGTATCTCACCCCAGTTAGAATAAATCAAATCTACCCTCTGGCTTCAGACCTATGTTGGAGAGGCTGCGGACAAAAGGGTGACATGGCCCACATATGGTGGTCATGTCCAGAAATTCAGAAATACTGGGAAACCATACAGACTTTAATCACAGAGGTCACAGACCTCACAATACCCATTGATCCGCTGACCTACTTGCTGGCCAGGCCAATCGAGAACATTGACCGCCCAACAAGTAAATTGATCTCCTTCATTCTCACGGCGGCTAGATGTGCGGTGGCGGCCTCGTGGAAGAAGGTGTCTCCCCCCCCCTAGGCAAACTGTTAAAAACAGAATACAGGAAGTCATGTTAATGGAAAAGCTCTCGGCTTTTCTAAAAAGGAAAACGGAGCCCTTTTACAATACATGGGAACCGTGGCTGTCCCGTATGACAGATTAGTGACGACCATTCCCACAGTAGAAGACAGCAGTAGTGGAAGAGTACAGTACAATGGTCAGAGAAGGAAGGGTCCTCCCTTCCCCAGACCCTGCCCCCCCCCCTCCTCATCTCTCCATCACTTCTTCTCCCCCTCCCCCCCCCTCTCTCTGTTTCGACCCTCACGCCAACCCTGCCGACCCACACTTGAAGGTCGGGGGAGCGTTGAGTCTTTCCCTCTTTCTGTCTATAAAACAAGAAAAACCTGTATTAGGCAAAATATTGTTTATTCTGTATACAATGTATTTCACACAATGCCTAATAAAAACTGTTGGAAAAAAAAATATATATATATTGCCATGCTCAGTAGCACTCCTCTGTGACACTCATATGCTTATATATATGTTGTGGTTATTTTGGGGGTTCAATAGGAGCTTGTTAGGTGTCCAGTATATTTCACAATTGTGTTTCAGCTAGTCTTGGCTGATTGGAGGTTGGCAACCTCCTACTTAATTTAAGCTCACCCCCTCCCACATTTAAATGGTTAAGGGCTCACTCCATAGCATCTTCCACACAAGGGAACTTGTTTGCTTGCAGGATGGTTGTGACAATTCTAATACAGAGTGCTTTTCCTGGTAATGTACAGGTTAATAAAGGCTTCAATCATACTTAGAACTTTGCAACTAATATTGACAGATTTACTATAAATCATTCTTCCTGTTATTACACAGGTTATTAAGAATTTATATTAGCGTTAGGGACCCCTGAATTGCGGTCTGCCATGAAGTTGGCTCAGGGGCTTACAACAATTTTGGCCAAAAATGTCAAACTAAAAGACCATTTACTTAATAGATATTTATACATATATATTTAGGCACTGTACCGTGTATGAGTTTCACTGGATGTGCTATAACTGAGCTTTGTCTGTGTTTTATGTTCTGTCTCTGGTTTTAAATATATATTGCCATGCTCAGTAGCACTCCTCTGTGACACTCATATGCTTATATATATGTTGTGGTTATTTTGGGGGTTCAATAGGAGCTTGTTAGGTGTCCAGTATATTTCACAATTGTGTTTCAGCTAGTCTTGGCTGATTGGAGGTTGGCAACCTCCTACTTAATTTAAGCTCACCCCCTCCCACATTTAAATGGTTAAGGGCTCACTCCATAGCATCTTCCACACAAGGGAACTTGTTTGCTTGCAGGATGGTTGTGACAATTCTAATACAGAGTGCTTTTCCTGGTAATGTACAGGTTAATAAAGGCTTCAATCATACTTAGAACTTTGCAACTAATATTGACAGATTTACTATAAATCATTCTTCCTGTTATTACACAGGTTATTAAGAATTTATATTAGCGTTAGGGACCCCTGAATTGCGGTCTGCCATGAAGTTGGCTCAGGGGCTTACAACAATTTTGGCCAAAAATGTCAAACTAAAAGACCATTTACTTAATAGATATTTATACATATATAGTTAGGCACTGTACCGTGTATGAGTTTCACTGGATGTGCTATAACTGAGCTTTGTCTGTGTTTTATGTTCTGTCTCTGGTTTTAAATATATATTGCCATGCTCAGTAGCACTCCTCTGTGACACTCATATGCTTATATATATGTTGTGGTTATTTTGGGGGTTCAATAGGAGCTTGTTAGGTGTCCAGTATATTTCACAATTGTGTTTCAGCTAGTCTTGGCTGATTGGAGGTTGGCAACCTCCTACTTAATTTAAGCTCACCCCCTCCCACATTTAAATGGTTAAGGGCTCACTCCATAGCATCTTCCACACAGGGGAACTTGTTTGCTTGCAGGATGGTTGTGACAATTCTAATACAGAGTGCTTTTCCTGGTAATGTATAGGTTAATAAAGGCTTCAATCATACTTAGAACTTTGCAACTAATATTGACAGATTTACTATAAATCATTCTTCCTGTTATTACACAGGTTATTAAGAATTTATATTAGCGTTAGGGACCCCTGAATTGTGGTCTGCCATGAAGTTGGCTCAGGGGCTTACAACAATTTTGGCCAAAAATGTCAAACTAAAAGACCATTTACTTAATAGATATTTATACATATATAGTTAGGCACTGTACCGTGTATGAGTTTCACTGGATGTGCTATAACTGAGATTTGTCTGTGTTTTATGTTCTGTCTCTGGTTTTAAATATATATTGCCATGCTCAGTAGCACTCCTCTGTGACACTCATATGCTTATATATATGTTGTGGTTATTTTGGGGGTTCAATAGGAGCTTGTTAGGTGTCCAGTATATTTCACAATTGTGTTTCAGCTAGTCTTGGCTGATTGGAGGTTGGCAACCTCCTACTTAATTTAAGCTCACCCCCTCCCACATTTAAATGGTTAAGGGCTCACTCCATAGCATCTTCCACACAGGGGAACTTGTTTGCTTGCAGGATGGTTGTGACAACTCTAATACAGAGTGCTTTTCCTGGTAATGTACAGGTTAATAAAGGCTTCAATCAGACTTAGAACTTTGCAACTAATATTGACAGATTTACTATAAATCATTCTTCCTGTTATTACACAGGTTATTAAGAATTTATATTAGCGTTAGGGACCCCTGAATTGTGGTCTGCCGTGAAGTTGGCTCAGGGGCTTACAACAATTTTGGCCAAAAATGTCAAACTAAAAGACCATTTTACTTAATAGATATTTATACATATATATTTAGGCACTGTACCGTGTATGAGTTTCACTGGATGTGCTATAACTGAGCTTTGTCTGTGTTTTATGTTCTGTCTCTGGTTTTAAATATATATTGCCATGCTCAGTAGCACTCCTCTGTGACACTCATATGCTTATATATATGTTGTGGTTATTTTGGGGGTTCAATAGGAGCTTGTTAGGTGTCCAGTATATTTCACAATTGTGTTTCAGCTAGTCTTGGCTGATTGGAAGTTGGCAACCTCCTACGTAATTTAAGCTCACCCCCTCCCACATTTAAATGGTTAAGGGCTCACTCCATAGCATCTTCCACACAGGGGAACTTGTTTGCTTGCATGATGGTTGTGACAACTCTAATACAGAGTGCTTTTCCTTGTAATGTACAGGTTAATAAAGGCTTCAATCAGACTTAGAACTTTGCAACTAATATTGACAGATTTAATATAAATCATTCTTCCTGTTATACCACAGGTTATTAAGAATTTATATTAGCGTTAGGGACCCCTGAATTGTGGTCTGCCGTGAAGTTGGCTCAGGGGCTTACAACAATTTTGGCCAAAAATGTCAAACTAAAATACCATTTTACTTAATAGATATTTATACATATATATTTAGGCATTGTACCATGTATGAGTTTCACTGGATGTGCTATAACTGAGCTTTGTCTGTGTTTTATGTTCTGTCTCTGGTTTTAAACACGTCACACTGAGAGAAGGAGTGCCCCTCCTCTTTTTTCCATCAGAAGGAGGGGACAGAAGGAGAGCCAATCAGAAGCGTCTTCCCCAGCGAAGGGAGGGACAAGAAGTGAGAGTGAGGAGCTTCACTTCTGTCTGACATTCACAGAGAGAGGAGCTGAAACATTGAACTGTTCCACCCCTGAACGAAATATGGCCGAACTGAGCACCACGATTTACCAGATTCCAGGAGGCTTCCTGGTAGTGGAGATTGAGGGCCATGAGTACCTCCGGTGCCTCTGTGCCTACTGCGGGAC
Organism: Ascaphus truei; assembly: GCF_040206685.1. NCBI lineage: Eukaryota > Metazoa > Chordata > Amphibia > Anura > Ascaphidae > Ascaphus > Ascaphus truei. Next base: position 14,673,181 of record NC_134486.1, read on the forward strand.
ACCCGGACAGGTCCCCAGCACTAAAGCACGATGCCCTCAATGTGGCACGTACTACCTGTGGCCTAACGAGCCATGGCCACTAATCGAGACCCCGCGGGGTGCCTCTCCGGGTACACTAACGGAGGTGGCAGAGACAAAAGACGAGGCTGCCCTAGTTCCCCGCGTCACCCATGTGGTAGGAACCAAGGCCCAGCCAACTACAGAGCCGAAAGAACAGGCGGCGGAAGAGAGCGCGACCGCAGTGAAGGTACCGGAGCGAGCCCGTTTCGTACCACTACCCACTAGCGGTGCCACCCAAGAACCCGGTGACTCCCTAGCGGAGGATCTGATCCAATCATCTTCGGAGGAAGAAGATGGCGTCCCATCGGTGACGATGCGCCTACCGGCGAACCACCCTAGCTGTAACAAAGATGGCGGTCCACTTACCGGAGAGAAGGAGCAGACGAGTACGCACACCTTCCGACGGCGAGCGCTGGTGCGGCCTGAGGCCCGTAGAAGTCCCACGGCCGTGGTGACTCCCAGTGAGGCGGAGATGGCGTCCGAGACGGCTCCGGAGGACCCAAAGATCATCAGCCGGCAGCGAAGCGGTAAGGAGACTCCACCACCCCCTTACTCCCAGCAGGCGAAGACGGAACCTGCAGAGGACGAGAAGGAGAGGCTTGCAGCCTACCTGCCCATCCGCAGACCGGATGATCATCCACCGCCCCTTCCGGTCTTCGGTGCGTGACCACGGAGCGGATGGAGATTCCGCAGGCGACGACAATGACATAACTTCCGGGTCCGACTGGAAGAGAGGCATGGGAGCGCTGTCCTCCCCGTGTATAGCTGCAATGGCAGCTGCAATGGCCACCCTGAGAGGCCAAAATTCCTCCAGAGGACCACGGGGCTCAGCGGAGAGAGCAACCAAGAAGATGCCCACTGGTCGCAGAATTACCTGCTTGCTGGACACTGATTTGAACATTGCCCCAGCCCCAACCCCTAGCTCCATTGCCCCGGCCACTGCCCTTGCCCCGTCACGAGTTTTACCACTGGGACCTAGCGGGGATAAATTAAGCAAGTACCCCAAATATTCAAGAGATGTAAGGGATTGGGAATTGAGCGATGAAGGGTCTGATGGGGAGATACTATATGCTAATGTGATATGTGTACCTAACCCTGTGCCTCTTTCTCCTGCGTCTAGAGGGAGGGCCTGAGGGTCCCACACTACAGCAGAGGCTGGGCCTGTAAGTGAAGTGGTTCACAAGATGAACCCTACGGTGTACATCAACGCCAAAGGGAGAAGAGATTGCTCGCGCTCTACAGAGGCGGGTATGTCCGGTGTCTCATCACAAGTGGAGTCAGAGGTAGATACAGGTAGCCCCTTATCAGAATACGAGCACCGTGACAAGTGGTGGGCACCCCTGTTCACTGGGTACCATGAAGGTATGGACCGCACCAGGTTCTTACTAATCAGAAATAACATAGTTGATTATTGGTGGGCGGTAGGTGCCTATACTCCCCAGGAGGTGGCGGATGAAATAGAGCATCGAAACCAGGAGATAGAGCAGAAGATCATTCTGCCAAAGGGGCCTAGTATTTTGTATGATGACATTGCCCCTGTAGAACCAGAGTTTTGGGTACTGCCAATCAGGGAGGGTACGGAAGCCTGACACGAAGCATTATTATTAGGATTCTCCCCGTTGGGAGTAACCATATTCTGTTGATATAATACCTCACCTGGTACTGTCTATGCATAACAAACTGCCATGTTTTGTGTTTGTGTTCCCAGGTTTGTTCTCCGCAGGATGGTGCTGCTAAAAGTAGGTCCAAGTGGGGACCATTGGATTCCACCAGAGGGAGAGTGTAGCCCCTGTAAGTAAGAACGTGCTACTTCTCCTTCTCCTACTGGGGTAAGCCCTGGTAAGGGCAGGCGCCAGTAGTAACCATGGGTTTTTTCCCCTCACCAAGCCCTGCCTGGAGTGATAGAGGCAGGCCCCTGACTTTGTTCAGGCCTAGACAGAGGGGAGGTCCTGCTGACATCATAAGGGGCAGGGCTGTATATATTTAGTGGGCTGTCCTGTGTGTGTGAGTCAGTTCTGGAAGCTGTCAGTTTGGAGTTGGAGAGTCTGGCTGGAGAGTCAGAATCTGGAGAGCAGTGTGTCTGTTCTGTACAGTGAGAGAACCGTCAGCCGGAGAGTCCTGTGGGAGAGAGAGAGATGATCCTGTGAAAGCTGAGCGTTCAGCTTGTCAGTCTGTGGAGTTATGTCCTTGGAGCTGAGGAGTGACGTGCTGGTCTGAAGTGGAGTAGGACCCAGCAGAGCAATGACTGAACTGAGAGACCACGTGTAGAGTGAGAACGATGCATGGAAGAGATACTCAGAGCCCCTCTGAGTAGAGCGGACAGAACTATAGAGGTGGACCAATGCCCCTCACCCTGTTCAGGGGGTGAGGGAAAAGACATCTAGCCTCACTCCTAGGGCCTACCCTGGGGGATGGAGGCAGGGTATTGAGGCCCCATCCAGACCATCCTGTCGTGATACAGTCTGGAGGAAAAGGAGGGAGGAAGAGACCTTGTTCATATGTGGAAGTACTGCTGACATTGAATGAACTGCTGTGTGCTACCTCACCGTGTTGCAAGACAATAAAGACACTGCTGTTTTACCAAGAGACTGTGTGTGAGTTCTGGAGCATTCACCCTGGGACCAGGGTTCTTCTCTGTAAGGGTCCTACCCCAAATTCCTGTGGAATTTTAGAGAATGGAGGCGCTGCACCACTAAAGAACCAGATGAAGGCAATTACCCCAGAAGTCTGGTCCTGTTGTCCCCCACATCAACGCGGAAGACTCAAGCCCTCCTGTTACAAGAAGGTACGCACCACCAAGATTCATGTAGCCAGCCCTCACTACACCCTAGATATACAGTCTGTGTCTGGGGGGGGGAGAACATGGGTTACTTATGTAATATATTATATTATTAAATTACATGATATATTATGTTATATTATATATATATAATACAGTATATACACTATATAATGTATGTGTGTGCTGCATATCTTATTGCCTGAGTAAAATATTTTGTGTATTTTAGCATTAAAAATGCCTTCTGGAACGGAACCTTTCATTTAAACAGTGTTCCTATGGGAAAACGTGTTTCACTTTAAGATGTTTCGCTATCCAACGCCATTTTGAGTAACGCAGTGTGTTTGATAACCGAGGACTGCCTGTATGAAACAGTTAATACATGAGAGGAGAGGGAGGATGGTGGCATTGTGGTAAGGAGGATGTGTTGGAGGGAGGATGAGAGGGTGAATGTAGGGGAGGTGGATGAGAGGGGGGATATGTGGGGCTTAAGGAGAAGGATGGGGAGAGTTGGGGGTGTTAGAAATAGAGGGGGTTATTGCACAGTCACCTATTAGGGAGGCCCAGTGGAAATTGTAGTCCTTGGTATTGTAAAATCTGTCTCCGGCCCTAGCGTGTTGTATGAAGTGGGGCGGGGGGGGGGGATATTCGATGTAAGCCAGACAGGCTTCCTTGAAAAGGTGAGTTTTCAGGGAGTTTTGGCAGAGAGTCCTGATGTGCGGTATAGGGAATTCCAGAGAGAGGCTGCAGCATGGACGAAGTCTTGTAGGCGAGATTTAGAGGAGGTAATAAAGCAGGAGGAAAGGTGGATGTCATTGACAGAATGTAGGGACGTTTAGAGATATATTTGGGGATGAGGGATGAGATGTAAAGGGGGGCAGCATCGTTGAGAGCTTTGTAGGACAGAACTAGGGTTTTCCATTTGATTCTAGAGGATACGGAAAGCCAGTGTAGGGAATTGCATAGTGGAGCGGTAGAAGTGGAACATACATAAATTGTTATTTTATTTTCCCCTTTTCTTAATAATCTTTTGACTACTAAAAATGGCTATCCTTCCACAGAAAAGATGACTGAAACCTGTTTCTATGAGAATTTTGAGCTCCATCCTAAATAGTTAAGTGACTTTATTGTTACAAATCTGAACTAGATTATTTTAAAATCTTTCAGCCTTGATAACCTGTCTGTGATAATTTATCCTCAGCAGACGCAGCATATACCTCACATCATCAAGGGGTTTGCTCTCCAAAAATACAGATACGTCCAATCATCATTATTAGAAAAGTAAGTTGTATCTCCATGTAATTATCAACAACTATAATCAAAGGACTATTCTCAGGGCTCCAGCCAGATAAACAAGTAGAAACATCAAGAACCATAGCAATGAGGTTTCTATAAAGAGAGTCTGCTGAGATCAACATTTAGACGGTCAGTGACAATGTCGGGAGTCTCCAGATACTGTACGTGAATCAGAAAGAAACTACAAACAGGTAAGAGAATCTCACTGCTAAGTACACAGCACATCATAATATCAATGGGATGATCTCTGGTTATCCTGGGACAAAAGCAGAATGTGTAGTATGGGAGAATATAATATAATGATGTGCCTCTGAAAGTAATGCAAAAAAGCCAGAACAGATTAGATGACTTGATGATAATAACTGTAACCACAGTAAGACACAAAAATCAACAACAAAACAAATGTAATTCTATACTTACTCTGTGCTTCTCAGACTGCTGATCCTGACCGTTGTAACTTTTTTCTTCTGATATTAATGTGATTGCGCTGATTCGATGCAATCAAACGTAGTGAATACATCTAATTATAGATTAGGGTAGGTGAAGTAGACATTTGTGGTGCACACCATAGGCTATTAATATTTAACGTTTAATTAATCACTAAAATAAATCCCAAAACTTAAAAATAAATGAGTAACAATGTGAAGACATACATATTTAATATATTTTAAACATAGAAGAGTGTCACTGGGAAGTGTAATGAGAAGTGTCGCTGGGAAGTGTAATGTTTGTTGAGAGAAACAATAATAGGTTCCATTTGTCATTGGGTTTGTACTCCATCTATGGTAGTGCTGGTATATATGTTGATGTGTTAATGGTTGGAGACCACATCAACAGTGATACCTACTGCACCGACACACTTTATTCGAGCAAATACCCAGTATGTACCTGGCAGATACCTGGAATGCGCCGCTCCTCACCTCTGACAAGCCCCGTTGTGTTTGCCTTCCCAGCCTGGGTTCATGCCTGGCTGACGGGCGGCTAATCTGTTAAATGATAATGATAAGAATTTAATAGGCTGCAATGCTTCGCGTGTCTACCAGATGGCATAAATTCATGAATTGTAATGCAGTATATATATATATATACTGTGCAGTATTGCAGCCAGCGGGAATAAAATGCTTCAATCCCTGCATGGAAAATACCTCAATGCACTCGGGCAGAAAACAGTCACAAACTTCAATACACCCGGGTATACCCGAATTCGTGGGACTAGCCGAGCTCGAATAAAGTGTGTCGCCAGTGTATTTAGACACTACACAAATCAGTGGTAAATAGTAGCAAAAGTATTCTGTAAACTAACGTCTGGGTCCAGCTGTAGTATAATGCAATAGGCAGTTGAGGTTGGAAAGGCAAATAGATGTGCCTATCGGCATTTATGCTGGCTCCTAGGTCAAGGGAAAAACCCCACTTCTGTGCAGGTTAGATAATAATGTACCCCAATGTAGTGGTGAGAGAGCAGCATATTTGAAATGCCTGATGGGTTGTGTTATGAATAAGCCCTCACAAACCTGCTAGATACTGTACAGCTCTAACTGGCTGCCTTCTGGCTACTATAATACACAATAGCTGTAATGGCACAATACAGTTCTAAATGGCTGCCTCCTGTATGCTATTACCTATTAAACTGGTTAGTCTGTCACTGGTAAATGGTAGCTAGTATAATACCAATATGCTGCTCTTTCAGGCTGCCTATTGATTATAATAAATCTGTAATAGCGTAATGCAAGGGTAAGCTGTTTGTTTTTCATTTGATACGGATAATTAAGTGTATATTGCAGGTTTTTTCCTTTTCTCTCACAACCTTTCACTGCTTCCTTTCATGCTACAGGTATATTTGCTATGGGTGGATTTACAAATTTAAGTATTTGAATACTATTCAATAAAGAACAAGGACATTTATATTCTGTTTATTAAGTTTCAATATCAATCTTGATGTTTGATTGTATAATTTTAACTTCCAGCGTACATGTCTTTTTCTGCCTAGAGATGGGCAAACTGGTCTCAATCCGTTCCGCGGATTTCCCCTAGTTTTTTAGACTAAATCCAATCCACACACCAAAATTCATCTGTGGATTGGGAACTAAAATATCCGAGCCGATACCTTTCAATTGTACAACCCAATGGTATATGTTATTTTTTATCCTAATAAGGGATAATCATGGCACTCCCATACTCACAAGTCCATAGAAGAGTAAGAAGTACTTGAAGATCCTTTCACTCCAAGGCTGTATATCCTGTCTAGGATGTATCTCATACATCGCACAGTATAGTGCTGCACATGCTGTTGGCTGCAGTATTTTGTGTCCTACTCCCTCTATGCAGTGGAAGAAATACATATGACAGTATAAAATTGGTATTGTAGGGCCTACTGAAATGGGGTTACTGTGACGTGGTTGCAGCTTAAAATATTTTGGCCAAAGTATTGAACTAAATTACTCATATTTATGAAGAAAGCATATAGATAAAATACAATTTAATTCTAAGGATATGGAACATCTAAGGTATTGGGAAGACTTATTATATGTATTTAGTGGAATAGGCAAAGTGAACAGTGCCAACTTTTTATCCTGTTAGCTCGAAAGTAGTTCAAGTGGACATTGCTTACCACCTGCTATCGTTTTACATTTAAAAAAAAAAAATATATATATATATATATATAATATCTAAATACATACAAATTATCTTCTGCCATTTGCCTACATTGCATAAGGATTTGTTGAGACCACGAGGAGAATTTAATTTCTGGAATTAGGTCCAAAACAACAAATTTGTCTGGGTAGGTCAATTACATTCTGTAGCCATTGGTTCCCTCCCCAGAGTCCCCTGTCACCCATATACAGTAAACGACTCTAGTGATGTTATTCAGATTATTCAGGGATTTCGATGGGATTCACAAAGTTTACAGGTGACATGTGTCTTTGAGGCGTTATACAGATGTGTCCAGACTTTTGTTTTCGGTGCCGCAGACCAACGTGAAAATTCTTGACCCGTTTGCGACATCAATAACCGCATGGTTTGGGGCCCGGGAGGATAAAACACAGCATTAATGTCCCTGGCCAATCAGTCTGGAGGAGCTGCAAGTCTCCACAGAACAGCTGAAGAAGGTGAGAGGCAGTGAGAAGCAATCTCCATATATTTCCTTCCCCTTGATCATGATGATGATGCTGTAGATTACTGTATATGGTCCTATAGTATTCCCCTCATTCTCCCTCCTATATGGTCATTTAAATCACCAAAGGGAAGAACAGATATGGTGACTGTTTCTCACCACCTCTTACCTTCCTCAGCTGTTCTGGGGAGACAACTAACCGCATTAGTTACAGTACATTAGCCGGTAGTAAATAATTGTCATGCAATGCCTTAAAAACCGCTAATGTAATTAAGGGGTTAAACCCTCCCGTTACCCCTCCCCCAGAATAACTAACAACCTACCCAAGTGAAGTTACCCTTCACCCACCACCTCTACCCCAACAAAATACACCCCCCTCCTATGTAGGGGGTGCCGAAGCAACAACTAACACCACCTACGGAGACGTTCATAGGAGGCGTGAAAAAATTAAAGTAAATAAGGCACCTGACCCCGATGGCATACTGATGCAGCGGTCGTTATTCGAACACTTCATGCGTCATGTACATCGGAATCCAGATTTGAAACCGCAGGATGAATTCCAGCCTTCCCGCACTAAGAAGAGAGCGCGGCGAGTGCAGAAAAACTAATTTTAGTGTTTTGGCTTTTAAAAACATGAAATTGACACAGTAGCACAGTAGCACAATAATGTACACATTACAATTCATCCATTTGATTGTAAACGAAGAAACAGAATCCATGGAATTCAAACAAAACATCTGCGTTAAGCGCGGGTGCCTGGGATAAGCGCGGGTGCCTGGGGCGATTGGCCACATTCATGCTGCGTGCGGAACAGCAGAGAACTCAAAATCGGCGCGTGATTTGTTCGAATAACGGCCGCTGCATCAGTACATCCAAGAGTTCTCAAGGAGTTAAGTTCAGTAATAGCCAAAGCATTATATTTAATATTCAAGGACTCTATTTCCAAAGGCTCAGTACCACAAGATTGGCGTAAAGCAGATGTGATGCCTATATTTAAAAAGGGAGTCAGCTCACAACTGGGGAATTACAGACCTGTAAGTCTGACTTCAATAGTGGGGAAACTACTTGAAGGTTTAATACAGGATAATATTCAGAGTACATAATTGAAAAAAAAATTATTAGTAATAGTCAACATGGATTTATGAAGTATAGATCATGCCAAACCAACCTTATTTGTTTCTTTGAGGAGGTAAGCAGGAATTTAGACCAGGGTAATGAAGTTAATGTGGTCTACTTAGATTTTGCAAAGGCTTTTGATACGGTTTCACACAAGATGTTGGTGTACAAAATTAAGCAAATTGGACTCAGTAAAAATATATGAACCTAATTGAAAACTGGTTGAAGGATAGACAACCGAGGGTTGACAAAAATTGAACTTTTTCAGGTTGGGCTAAAGTTGTGAGTGGAGTACCTCAGGGATCGGTACTGGGACCCCTGCTTTTTAACTTATTTATTAATGACCTAGAGGTTGGCATCGAAAGCAAAGTCTCCATCTTTACTGATGATACTAAATCGTGTAAGATGGTAGAATCAGAGCAGTATGCAATTTCTCTCCAGAAGAACTTGGGAGACTGGAAATATTGGCAGGTAAATGACAGATGAGGTTTAATACAGCTAAATGTAAGGTTATGCATTTGGGAAGCAAGAATAAAAAGGCTACTTACAAATTAAATAGAGTTAAATTGGGGGAATCCTTCATGGAGAAGGATTTAGGAGTGCTTGTAGAAAGCAGGCTTAGCAATAGTGCCCAAAGTCATGCAGTAGCTGCAAAGGCAAACAAGATCTTATCTTGCATTAAACAGGCAATGGATGGAAGGGAAGTAAACATAATTATGCGCCTTTTACAAAGCATTAGTAAGACCACACCTTGAATATGGAGTACAATTTTGGGCACCAATCCTTAGAAAATACATTATGGAACTAGAGAGAGTGAATAGAAGAGCCACCAATTAAGGGGATGGACAATCTAATTTATGAGGAGAGGCTAGCTAGATTACATTTATTTACATTAGAAAAGAGGCATCTAAGAGGGGATCTGATAACTATATACAAATATATTCGGGGACAGTACAAGGAGATTTCAAAAGAACTATTAACCCCAAGGGCAATACAAAGAACTCGGGGGCATCCCTTTATGTTGGAGGAAACGTCATTTTACCAGCAACAAAGTAAAGGGTTCTTACAGTAAGACAAACAGAAAGCTGTCAAGAGCTTCGGTGTAAAGCAGATGCACCTATGGTGTCATGAATGGCATGTGGGGCTGTGGAAAGGGAGCGGTGTGGGCCACTAGATTGACCGAGTGTCTGAGTGAGGCAATGACCCTTACCTCAAACTCAGCTCCTGGTCTGGGTCCCGCTCTCCTCTGCTTCAGCTCCTGCATGCAGCCAACGTGGAAGGAACAGCTATGTGGAGGAATGAAGGCGCAACTGCGCATAACAGAACTGACAGGATCCCGGATGGAGTAGAAAAAACTTTATTTGCAGAACAGCATCACACTGGGGCTACACCACGATCTCCCCCTCTACGCGTTTCACCCTCTTGCTAGGGCTTCGTCTCGGAGTGGGGAGATGTGGTGTGAGACTGCAGATTTAAAGCTAAAAATCCTGCGAAAATCGCTTAAAAATGTTAACCCCTTCATGTATTCTAGCACCATTAATTATATATTATCTGAAACACATGGATAGTGGCCAATTCAAAGCCAGGTAACTATCTAATCTATTTACCACATGACAGCCATATGATGAACTTATAACATGAAGGGTAAGTAAACATATTAATAAGACTGTCTGCAACACCATAAAGAGTACATGTATTGTCTCTGTTCTGTTTTTGAAGCTGTGTTTACCATGATACTTAAATCTAACAGATTCACTTTTAGTCTCTATTTCCATAACTTAGTATGGAACTTGAATATGGGAGATAACTAAGTGACAAAATACATGACTAGAAAGAGTGAGCAAGATGAGGGGAGGGGGTGGGGGGGGAGGGGGGGGAGTGGAAAGGGGAGGGAAAAAAGGGGGGGGATGGGAAGGAGGGGTAGGGGAAGAAAGGGAGGGGGGGTGCAGTATGGGAAAAGTAATAGCAAAGGATATCTATGAACAATGAACAAAATAATAATCAGTGGTATGTGAGTTTGCTTATGTTAACCAGGTTCAAATACAGAATATCTCACAGGATGTTATAACTTATTACATTATACATTTTACAAGAAGCAACGCAGATCCCACTCTATATTCAGCCCATTGGGTTGCAAGGTGTTCAATGCAAAGATCCAATGAGCTTCTCGCTGGTGCAAGATCTTCTTCCTATCTCCCCCACGGGGGGGTAAAGGAATGTGCTCAATGGCTGTGCATTGCAAGGTACTGATTGAACCCAGTGGACAGGTGTTAAAGTGAGCAGAAACGGGGTGCAACATATCTTTGTTGCGAATTAACCTGAGGTGCTCCAGGATACGAATCTTAAGCATCCTGGTGGTCAAACCCACATATTGTTTCTTACAATGACATCTCAGTACATATACTACATATGTCGTCTGACAGGTAATAAAGGATCTGATGTTGAATCTGCGTGACTCGTCCTGGTTAGAGAAGTATGTTACTTTGTTCATATTTGGGCAGATTTTACAATGACCACATTAAATGAACCATGCAGCTTTGGAAACAGTGATAATCTATTCGTTTGATAGACTTTGGAAGGTAGCATACTTGGTGCCAAGAGATTACCCAATGTAGCCGCTTTACGAAAAACCACGCGAGGGCCGTTGCATACCAATTTTTTCAACAAAGGGTCCAAAGATAATGTGACCCAGTGTTTCTTAATAATTGATTTTATGGCATTGGCTTGCTCGCTGTAGTTGGTGATAAAGAAGGGTACCTCTGTGTCCTCAATTGGTGTACCCTGGTCAGACTGTCCCGAATCCGCTTTGATAAGGGTGAGATGAGGGAGAGATTTGTGGCGAGAGGGTACACCGAGAAGGATCTCGATTTAGCCTTTGATTCAGTCCTTGGTACAGACAGAGACACCCTTATCAAAGCGGATTCGGGACAGTCTGACCAGGGTACACCAATTGAGGACACAGAGGTACCCTTCTTTATCACCAACTACAGCGAGCAAGCCAATGCCATAAAATCAATTATTAAGAAACACTGGGTCACATTATCTTTGGACCCTTTGTTGAAAAAATTGGTATGCAACGGCCCTCGCGTGGTTTTTCGTAAAGCGGCTACATTGGGTAATCTATTGGCACCAAGTATGCTACCTTCCAAAGTCTATCAAACGAATAGATTATCACTGTTTCCAAAGCTGCATGGTTCATTTAATGTGGTCATTGTAAAATCTGCCCAAATATGAACAAAGTAACATACTGCACCGACACACTTTATTCGAGCAAATGCCCGATTTGTACCTGGCAGATACCTGGAATCCGCCGCTGCTCACCTCTTGCATGCTGCGTTGCGTTTGCCTTCCCAGCCACGGTTCATGCCTGGCTGACGGGGGATCTGATCTGTTAAATGATAACCAGAAGAATTTACTAGGCGGCAATGTTTCGTTTGTCCACCAGATGGCATAAACTCATGACTTAAGTAATGTGTGGACTTTGCAAGTTGTTTCGTTTACTGTACTGCTGCGGCCAAGTTTATTCGAGCATTTGCCCGTTCTTGGCCGCAGCAGTAGCCTGGCGCGCGCCCGAGAGTGACGGGCGCGCGCCGAAGCAGCGGAAGAGCGCCCTCCGATCGGGGCGCTCTCCCTACCGCTGCCGGGTCCGCCGGGTCCCCCGGAACCCCCTGCCGCTGTCCCGCGATCGCGGGACACCAGGGCTCCCTCGGGGAGCCCCTGGACGCGCGTGCAGGGGGCGCACGCTCCCGAAGACACGTGACCGCGCGTCTATGACGCGCGGCACGCCGAGGGGCGGCCACTAGCAAGCCGTGAAATCTCCCGGCTTGCGGTACCGGCCACACTCGAATAAAGTGTGTCGGTACTGTAGCAAAAAAGATACTTTATCCCAGTACAGTATGCTACAGTATTGTAACTTGTCCTTGAGACTGAAGGAAGAGTTGCAAAAAATGTATCAATTTAGGCTTTACATACAGTACTGTTCTGTATTACAGTAAATAAAGACAAAAATCATTTTCGCTTACACTACAGTATTCTACAGAGACATGAGTGTTCAAGTGGAGCCCGCTTTCCAAAAACCTGACAGAAGTTATGCTTATTTGATATGGGCCGCTATTAATGCAACAGAGGATAAGATGGCAACAGTTGTTCAAATTTATCAGTATTTTATCGAAAATTATGACTTTTACAGATTTTCGCCAACTCCTCATTTGTGGAAGCGGGCAA